>NC_057805.1:299705231-299790377 GCF_018294505.1 Triticum aestivum | reverse complement strand
TCCACCGTCTACTGTTCATCCAGCCCTCCACACCACGGGGTCCTGTTCAACCACCCCTCCACGGGCACCCCTCCACCGTCTACTGTTCATCCAGCCCTCCACCACACCACGGGGTCCTGTTCATCCAGAGGCAACGCCACCGCTCACTGTTCATCCAACCCCCCTGCAGCGCTCACTGTTCATCCCAGAGGCAGCATCGATCGGCTTCAGTTAGCAGCAGTAGCGAAGGAATCGCTCGATCGGGTTCAGTTAACAGCCATCGATCGATCGCTCGGGTTCAGTAACGCGTAGCGTGCAGTGCAATCGCTCGGGTTCAGTTAGAGCCCAACGCCTCGCTCGGGTTCAGTTAGAGCCAACGCCTCGCACACACGCGCTTACGTGTACGAGAGAAACGTGCATCGCTCGGCCCCCGACCTCCCACCGTAACCGGGAACTCCTCGAAATTTTCCTCGCCCTCGCTTCTACCATGGTTTTTTCCGTCATGGACGGCCCAAAGAATGTCATGCAGCTGCGTCTCCGGCCCGCCCAGGACGAAAATCCCATTTTCTGTCATGATTTTTTGTCATAGAAGTAGGAGTCCATCACATCTATGATGGTACCGGGTTTTGTCACAATTATCGTCATAGAAGTGTCATATGTATGACAGAAAAAAAATTCGTTCGGCCCAAAATGTCATGGATGTGTCTTTTTTTGTAGTGTACACAGAGTCGGTTACAAGGGAGGAGATCTACATATCCGTATTGCCAAGCTTGCCTTCCACGCCAAGGAGAGTCCCATCTGGACATGGGTCGAAGTCTTGAGTCTTGTATCTTCATAGTCCAACAGTCCGGTCAAAGGACATAGTCCGGCTGTCCGAGGACCCCCTAATCCAGGACTCTCTCAGTAGCCCCCGAACCAGGCTTCAATGGCGATGAGTCCGGCGCGCAGATCGTCTTCGGCATTGCAAGGCGGGTTCTTCTCCAAATTCCGAATACCTGTTGAGTAGTGTCCGGCTTCCCATAAATGTTGCACTCCTTGGCTTCCACGCCTAATAATGGATATCCTCCACGCGTCGAGCGAATGCGAGAAGTCGGGGCATTTTTACATTTTCCACCCTAGCCATGTGGGTAAATCATCTATTAAAGAGACGGGGATTCTCAGATCCAGATCACACCATCCTCCCACAGTGAGTATCCATCATAGCGCGCCCGGAAAAAATCCATTCCAACATGGCCGGCCATCGCAGCTCCTCCTCTCGCTCCCGTAGCCCTAAGCCCGGCAATTGGAAGAAGTGCTCCATCTCGCACAGTCAATTAGTAGAGTTACAGACCCAGGGATTTCTCCCTGCAGCGTATATGGTCCCCGTTCGAGCTGGGCTTGCCACCTACAATGGCGGGGAGCAAGCGGAGAGCTTTCCCAACCCATCCAAGGGGGAGCGGGTATGCCTTGTCCCTTACTTATTAAGAGGGCTTGGATTTCCAATGCATCCATTCCTCCGCGGGCTCCTGGAGTTCTACGGCCTCCAACGGCACAATTTTACTCCCGCCTCCATATTACACATCGCTGGTTATGTCGCCTTTTGCGAGCTGTTTCTGGGCTGCGAAGCTCATTTCGAGCTATGGAAGGGGCTGTTCTGCCTGGTACCCCGTACACAAGAGGGGTTGATATATCAAGTGGGCAGAGCCTAGATATGGCGCATCACCGAGACCGGATATATGTCCGGTACTCCGAAGAAGACGTCCGAAGATTGGCCTTCGGAGTGGTTTTATATGGAGGACGTCCCCCTTCCGGACCCTGTTCGGATGGGCCTTCCTGAGTTTAATAACGCTCCTTTGAAGAAACACCGCAGCTGGCGCCCTCGGAGCCCCCAGGAGGAAGATAACAGAGAGGTCCTTTACCTGATGGGCCGGATACAAACGCTGGCCAAATCAGGATTGACAATAGTCGAGGTTATGTCCATATGTATAATGCGGGGGGTGCAGCCACTTCAATATCGTGGACACCCTATGTGGCACTTCAATGGAGAAGACGATGCCATCCGCTGCGGTCGTAAAGGTCCGGACTCCGTCGCTGCTCTAGCGAAAATACTGTCCGGTTTATACAAAGGACAGGAAGAGGAGTTCATCTGTATCAAGCCACGGGATGGGTTCTCCATGTACAACCCCCCAAGCTGGGTGAGCTGCTACTTTTTACTCTAGACCTTCCCGCATTCTTTGTCATGAATATTTACCTTGCTATTTCATAGCAGGAGCTGCAAAAAGCTGTGAGGGAGGTCCACAGCCCGCCTCCGCGACCAGAGGACCCTGACCGGGCCCTCGACCACGGACTCGAAGAGGATCCGGACATATTTGTGGAGCTGATTGACAGGACGTTCTATCAATTGAGCTGCAATGATGCCATGGTGGCCATCATAGCCGATTATCCTGGACTACTCCCTCCGTCGCATGTAAGTAAAACTGGAGTCCCAACTTCTAAGAAGGATACCCTTTTCTGCACTTCACCTATTGTACACACATGGTGTCTTACAGGGAAGGCCCTCGGGATGCCATGCCGAACCCGCAGTGACTCACCAACAAGGGGCACCAAAGCCGGGTAGGCTTAAAAGGAAGGCGGTCAGGACTGAGACGCCGTCGCAGAGGTATGAAAGAAAACCCCGCTCCGTGGTTGTCGTCTTTTAAAATATAATAACGTCCATGTTTCCTAGTAGGAAAAACACTCGCCGGACTATATCTGGAAAGGCTGCCGGTCACGCCTCCACCAGTCGGGCTCCAGAGCCGGACATAGAGGCAGACGCTAACATGGGGCAAACACCGGATGTTCCTCCTACAGAGGATGCGGATAGGCTATCCGCTACAAATTCCGAAGTGGAGAGCGCTATGAATCACAGGCGTCGACGGGCCGTACTCCGTGACGCTTGTTTCTCCCAAGAGGCGTTCGATGCCTTCAACTAAGGAGACGCGTACATCCGAGCTGCTCAAAATGGTCTTGCTAGAGCCACGGACCAGTATGTAAAGGATATACGGGTAAGAAAATCTGATAATTATATATATCAGTAGCCCCTAAGACTTGAAATAGTTGACACAACTGATTTAAGGATCATTATTTGTGCAGGTTCTTACAGAGAAGAATACCCAATTGTCTCAAGAGCTTGAAGAGTGCAAAGCCCAGCTACGGGCTGCAGTTGCCGCACTAAAGGAGTCCGAGAAGGCCCCCTCTGGTAACACTCGTTTCTATTGCAAAGAATGACAGGTACCAGCTAGTATGCGGCATGCATGCAAATCTAACAATAGATTCTGCAGATGACTCCGGAGTGAATCCGGATGTCGTGATAAGGAATGAGCCGCATGCCCAACGACAGCTAAAGGCTGGTGAGCGCGTGCTTAAAAAGGTTAGGCAGGAGAAAAACAATCTCTAAGATGCCAATATCCAGCTGGGCGTGGAACTGAAAGATGTTCGGGCCCAGCTTGCTGATCCGTAAAGGAGAATAAGAGGCTTTGACGCGGCATTTTCAGTAAGTGCTTGAACGAACTTTTAAAGAGTTCGGCGAAGAAACCGACTAACAGAGTTATATCTGCAGGTATGCTGACGGGTCGTCCCGAGGAGGAGATGCCCGGGTCTGCGGGTGATCTTCTGCCAGAGCTCTCACAAGTGCACGAACAAGTTCGGTAGGTGATGCAGGGCATTGCCCAAGCCTTGTGGCCATCTGTCTCCCTGCCAGGAGGCATGGGGGAGCTTGTAGAGAAGCTCAAGGGAGCACGGCGGCGCTTCCGATTATGGAAGATATCAGCCTGCCGACAAGGTGCGAGGGAAGCCTGGGCCATGGTGAAGACGCGGTATACCACGGCTGACCCTAACCACATGGCCGAGGTCGGACCTGTGGGGCCTGATGGGAAAGAGATCCCCATCAGTTTGGTGTATGACCAAGTAGCATTAGCCTTCCCAACAGGATTGTAGGCTAGACAGCCTGTTGGATGGTATAGAAGAAGAATTTAGTCAGTCTAAGTGACTGTGTACTTCAAGTGACATACATTGTCCCTAGCCGGATTGTAAATCATTTGTCATGGCGGACCTTTTCACTTCGACCTCTGGACCCGATAGTCCGGAGTGTATCCGAATACCCGCTCAGTTATATAAAAACCGGGGTACGCGTGGAAACCAGGCGTAGGGGTCATAAGTGCTTGAACAGACACGTACCCAACTAGCTATGTTATATTATATGGATAGTAAGAAACATCTTCTAGGGAGAATAGTTCCGTTAAGGGTTCCTTTCCCTGGGTACGCATGCCCTAATGTGCATGTCTGAACTGTGAAAAGAGACGCAGGCTATAAACATCTGGGGGCATGTATTAAAATAAATAAAAGTCATCTTTTGTTCACCGACCGAGTATTCCCTTAAGAATGCTAGCTTTCGGCTTCACCTAGTCTGAGGTACACATCCGGCTGACCCGGCAGTAACAATCGCAGAGGTGCTCCCCTTATGCCCTAGCCGAATTAACAGGAACATAGGGCATAAACACAAGAGCCAGGCAACCCAGCTTGGCCAAAACTTAAGTCATATCGATGCATATAATGGCGAAAAAAGGTACATGTTGAAGAATAACACATGTGTGGGGCATAGAGCCCGAAAAATAGTTATATTAAGCTTCTGTATGAGAAGCCCCCAGGTATAATGAGCGCGGTTAGCGCGTCAAGATTGTGTAGTCAAGACACATTTTAGCCTTTTAAGGCCTTGAAGAAAAAGGAAAAAAGAAAGAGATAAAAGATAGATAACGGATATGTAAAAAATTGACGGAGGTAAGGAGACGAACATAGAGTCCGGCACTAGGCGTAGAACCTTCGGAGTCTGGCTGCGTTCCATGGGTTTGGCTCGAGTCGATTGTCCGATGCATCCCGCAGACGGTACGCTCCACCGGTCAGAACTTGGTCGATAATGAAGGGATCTTCCCATTTGGGCTTGAGCTTGTTATTTTTATTCTCCGGTAGGCATAGAACGAGTTCACCAACGTTATAAGTTTTGGCCCGTACTTCTCTGCTTTGATACCTTCGAGCCTGTTGCTGATAGAATGCGGAACGGGCTTTTGCCACATCACGCTCCTCCTCCAGGGCGTCCAAACTGTCCTGCCGATCAAGCTCGGCTTCTTTCTCTTCATACATTTGCACTCGAGGTGAGTCATGAATTATGTCGCAGGGCAGTACCGCCTCTGCGCCGTACACCATAAAAACGGTGTGTATCCGGTAGTGCGATTCGGCGTGGTCCGCAGCCCCCATAGTACGGAGTCGAGCTCCTCTACCCAGTGCGTCTTTGATTCCTTTTGCACTAATCTGGGTTTAATGCCGCTCATGATAAGACCATTTGCTCGCTTGACTTGACCGTTAGTTTGCGGGTGATAGACAGAAGCATAATCGAGCTTGATGCCCATGTTGCTGCACCAAAGTTTTACCTTGTCGGCTGTAAAGTTCGAGCCGTTATCGGTGATGATGCTGTGGGGGACGCCATAACGGTGTACAACCCCAGATATGAAGTCTATCACTGGTCCGGATTCGACCGTTTTAACTGGTTTGGCTTCTATCCATTTGGTGAATTTATCCACCATGACAATAAGTATTTTTTCTTATGGCTTCCCCCTTTGAGGTGTCCGACCATATCAAGCCCCCGGACCGCAAAGGGCCAAGTATTGGGATTGTTTGGAGAGCGGTAGGCGGCATATGGCTTTGGTTTGCAAAAAGCTGGTAACCGACGCAACATTGGACAAGGTTCTGTGCATCTGCTCGGGCCGTCGGCCAGTAGAAACCTGTACGGAAGGCCTTGCTTACAAGGGCCCGAGCTGCGGCGTGGTGGCCGCCAAGTCCAGCATGAATTTCTGCCAAAAGTTTCCGCCCTTCCTCTTCAGAGATGCACCTTTGAAGGACTCCGGTAGCACTTTTCTTATAAAGCTCTCCCTCGTGGACCTTGTAGGCTTTAGACCGCTGCACAATGCAATGTGCCTCGTTTGGGTCCTCAGGTAGTTCCTGCCTAGTTAGGTAGGCCAGGAAGGGTTCTGTCCACGGGGCGATGACGACCATAATCACGTGGGCGGAAGGTGTTATTTCGGTGGCGGGGCCTCCGATTACGTCAGAGTGTTCGATATCTGGTGTTGTGGCCAAGTCCGGACTGTTGTTGCCGGTCTCTCCTTCCCATACCACGGATGGCTTAAACAGCCTTTCCAAGAAGATATTGGGTGGGAAAGGGTCGCGCTTAGCGCCAATGCGGGCGAGGATGTCCGCCGCTTGATTGTTTTCTTGGACCACATGGTGGAATTCGAGCCCCTCGAACCGAGCTGACATTTTGAGGACGGCGTTGCGGTAAGCCGCCATTTTTGGATCCTTGGCGTCAAAGTCTCCATTTATCTGAGATATTGCGAGGTTCGAGTCCCCACGCACCTCCAGGCGTTGAATGCCCATGGAGACTGCCATCCGAAGACCGTGTAACAGGGCCTCATATTCTGCTGCATTGTTGGAGTCTGTGTATAATATTTGGAGTACGTACTGGACTGTATCTCTGGTGGGGGATGTCAGGACGACGCCTGCCCCCAGACCCGCCAGCATTGTTGAACCGTCAAAGTGCATGATCCAATTGGAGTACGCGCCGTACTCTTTAGGGAGTTCGGCTTCCGTCCATTCGGCGACGAAATCGGCCAGTACTTGCGACTTAATGGCTCGCCGTGGTTTGTATGTTATGTCGAACGGGAGGAGCTCGATAGCCCATTTAGCAATCCGGCCCGTGGCATCGCGGTTATTTATTATGTCGTTGAGTGGTACTTCGGAGGCCACCGTGATTGAACATTCTTGAAAGTAGTGTCGTAGCTTCCGGGATGCCATGAAGACCGCGTATGCTATCTTTTGATAATGTGGGTACCGTGATTTGCATGGAGTGAGGACAGTGGATACACAGTATACCGGCTTTTGAAGCGGGAACTTATGTCCTTCCATCTCTCGTTCGACGACGAGCACTGCGCTTACAACTTGGTGTGTTGCCGCTATATACAGCAGCATTGGTTCACCGACGTTAGGTGCGGCCAAGATTGGGTTTGTGGCCAAAATGGCCTTTATTTCTTCTAATCCGGTCGTGGCTGCGTCTGTCCACTCGAAGTGTTCGGTGCATCGAAGAAGGCGATAAAGAGGCAGTGCCTTTTCTCCTAATCGGGACATAAAGCGGCTTAAAGCATCAACGCATCCAGTTAATTTTTGAATTTTCTTGAGGTCTGTTGGGATAGCCAACTGTGACAGAGCTCGGATTTTAGCCGAATTTGCTTCAATTCCTCTACTCGAGACGATGAGGCCCAGGAGCTTTCTGGCGGGCACGCCAAAAACGCATTTTTCGGGTTGAGCTTGATGTCGTATGTTCGGAGATTGTCGAACGTGAGCCTCAAGTCGTCTATTAAGGATTCGACGTGTCTGGTTTTAACGACCACATCGTCTACGTATGCCTCCACTGTTTTGCCGATCTGTGCTTCCAGGCATGTCTGAATCATGCGTTGATAGGTTGCACCGGCGTTCTTAAGCCCGAAAGGCATGGTGTTAAAACAGAAGGGGCCGTATGGGGTGATAAATGCCGTTGCGGCTTGGTCGGACTCCGCCATCTTGATTTGATGGTATCCGGAGTATGCGTCGAGGAAACACAATGAGTCATGTCCTGCAGTAGCGTCGATAATTTGGTCGATGCGGGGGAGGGGGAAGGGATCCTTGGGGCAAGCCTTGTTAAGGTCCTTGAAATCGACGCATAGGCGCCAGGATTTATCCTTCTTTGGTACCATCACCAGGTTTGCTAGCCAGTCCGGGTGTTTTATTTCTCTAATGAATCAGGCCTCCAGTAACTTGGCTAGCTCCTCTCCCATGGCTTGTCGCTTGGGTTCAGAGAACCACCGAAGAGTCTGCTTGACCGGCTTGAATCCCTTTAGAATGTTAAGGCTATGCTCGACCAGCCTGCGTGGGATTCCTGGCATGTCTGAAGGATGCCAGGAGAATATGTCCCAATTCTCGCGCAAGAACTCCCATAGTGCGGCGTCTACAGCGGGGTTTAACTGTGCCCCGATGGATGATGTTTTTGTAGGGTCCGTTGGGTGGACTTGGAATTTGACTATTTCATCCTCTGGTTTAAAAGAGGTGGACTTGGATCTTTTGTTGAGTATCACGTCGTCCATGTCCACTGTGGAGCGCAGCACAGTTAATTCCTTGGCCGCGAGGGCTTCGAATAACGCCTCGAGGGCCAGTGCGGCTGTTTTGTTTCGGCGCGGAGTGCTATGTCCGGATCACTAGCTAGAGTGATGATTCCATTGGGCCCGGGCATTTTGAGCTCCATGTACCCGTAATGGGGTATAGCTTGGAAGATCGTGAATGCCTCCCGCCCTAGAAAGGCGTGGTATCCTCTATTGAACGGGGCCACTTGGAATGTGATTTCTTCGGACCTATAATTCTCCGGCGTGCCGAATACCACATCTAGTGTGATTTTCCCAGCACATCATGCCTCCCGACTAGGGATGATTCCTCTGAAGGTCGTGCTGCTTTGCTCAATGCGGCTTCTGTCTATTTCCATTTTTTGAAGAGTCTCCTCATAGATCAGGTTTAATACGTTGCCGCCGTCCATGAGCACTTTAGTAAGCCAGAAGCCGTCCACAATTGGACTAAGGACCAAGGCGGCTAGTGCTCAGGCTGTTCGGAATTTAGGTTCGTCATTAGTATTGAAGGTGATAGCCGTATCGCTCCATGGATTTATTACTGCCACGTGGCAGACTTCGGCAAGGCTGCGGAGTGCTCGCTTACGCCTATTATTTGTGGCGAAGGTCTCGAAGACTGTCAGTATTGTATTGTTGTTCTCCACGAGATGGTGCTCTGCGGTATTGTTAATGAGGAGATCCTCGCCGCTCTTGGCCACCTGCCGGAGTACCCAACATGCTCTAAGGCTGTGTGTTGGTATGGTATCTGCTGTACTGTGAATTTTGCATGGCCCATTAAGCCATCCCTCCAATACGGTTCCATGCCCTGTAGTGGGCTTTCGCTTCTTTGTAATTGGGTCGGGCGACTTACGAGAGTGCACCCTTTTAGTTCGGACTGGGGGTTTTGTCAGAGCCGGAGGATCCCAAAATTTTGTTTGGGTTTTCCAGGCACTTTCCATTGCACAGTACTTCCGTACTATGGCCGCCAAGTCAGCGAAGTGTCTATGTCGCGGCAACTTATGGCGTTGAGGATTCCCTTGTCCGTGCAATTATTGCAAAAGAATGAAATTGCGTCTTCCTCGCGACAGTCCTTGACCTTGTTCATTACAAGGAGGAATCTGGCCCAATAGTGGTGTACTGTCTCCTGGGGCTCTTGTCTAATGTGGGAAAGATCATTTATATCTGCGTGGGTGGGTGGATTTAAGTCCGAACCTTGACCCGATCTGAGACCCAGGGGCGGAGGAGTTTTTGATCTTGGAAGTTCGGGCTCCGGGATGTTGCCCAATAGGTCTGGCCCGCTGCCTGATTCTAGGTTTAGGGTTTGGGCGATGTCCTCCCGTAGACGGGTATCCGGCTTGGAGAGCTCGGGAATCCGGACATAGTTTGTCCTCAAGATAGAGGAAGAATCGCCGCATTGCTCCTCCACCACCGCTATCTGATGGGTGACCGGCGGGGAGTTAATCTCCCTTTGGTCGGGTTTAAGCCCGATCTGATCATAGTCTGTAGCGACTCCCAAGGCGGCGATGCGATCCAAGAGCTCATTCAAGGAAGAGAGCTCTATTGGATCCAACTGCTCGGCGAGTCCCGAGCCGATGTGGAGGCTGTTTTCGATGACCCGAGAAGTCATCGTCTGCGCATCGGCCGAATAGGCGGTCATGACGAAACCGCCTAGTCGGAGAGTTTGGCCTATAGCCAGGGCTCCCCTAGAGGTGATGTTGTCCTTGACAACAAGGCGAGCCATCCAGCCTTATGATGACGGCACAGTGGAACTCTCAATGAAAGCACCAATGTCGGTGTTAAAACCGGCGGATCTCGGGTAGGGGGTCCCGAACTGTGCGCCTAAGGCGGATGGTAACAGGAGGCGGGGGACACGATGGTTACCCAGGTTCGGGCCCTCTCGATGGAGCTAATACCCTACTTCCTGCTTGATTGATCTTGATGATATGAGTATTACAAGAGTTGATCTACCACGAGATCGTAGAGGCTAAACCCTAGAAGCTAGCCTATGGTATGATTGTTGTTGTCGTACGGACTAAAACCCTCCGGTTTATATAGACACCGGAGGGGGCTAGGGTTACACAGAGTTGGTTACAAGGGAGGAGATCTACATATCTGTATTGCCAAGCTTGCCTTCCACGCCAAGGAGAGTCCCATCCGGACACGGGTCGAAGTCTTGAGTCTTGTATCTTCATAGTCTAGCAGTCCGGTCAAAGGATATAGTCCGGCTGTCCGAGGACCCCCTAATCCAGGACTCCCTCAGGAGGAACTACCGTGTCATTGTCATCTCCGCCCGCGCGGAGGAAGCGCGCATGGTGGCTGTCGTGGCGGAAGCCGGTCGCGCACGCGTCGAGCCCGAAAATCGGGTGCGGACGCGGAATCTACCTTCGAGACCTTGAATGCCACATGGATCCTTCAATCTGAAGGAGCAATTTGGGTCAGTCGACTCTTGTGAGCCGGTTGATGCAACATGGATGGCTAGAAGGGCTTCTTCAACCTCCGAAATTGATGCACGATTCATCTTCTCAGCCCGCCACACGCCTAACCGCCTGCCGCCGCCGCGTCCTCCCCTGAACCGCCTGCTACAGCCATGCTCCCCCACCCCGCCATCCATTTAACCCCGGGCACGATCCATTTTTTTCTGGCGAACTGCATTCCACACCCAACACTCATAAGATAGATCATGGGCACCCTGCCACCCTAATATAGATACTGGGGTAGCTTCTCTACCGTCTTCTTCCTTCGCTCTGTCGAACTTCTTCACAAATCGACTGACCCAAATTATACTACTAGTACAGACGTATTAAGTACAGTAGGAACACGAAGATACGAGCAGTAGTACCAACTGCAAGAAGAACAGTAGTAAGACATAGTACTAGTACTACTGTACGTACTAAAGAGTTCAAATAACGAGAAAGAACATAAACATAGTTCTGCTGGGGCCTCAGCACAACACACCCTTGAAAATAAACTAAGCAACTAGTCCGCTTGACACTAGAGTAGAACCAGCATGTGCGACGGCACTGCCACCTACTCAGAGTCTGAGTCCACGTCCTCGACTTCGTCCTCGTCCCTCTTCCTCTTCCTCTTCCTCTTCGCTGACGCTTCTTTGCTTGAACCGGACACTGGGCTCTGCTTCTTCATCCAACCCTTGTAAATATTTAAACAAAGGTAGGCATCCATTGCTGCGTACAGGATGTGATCTTCATATAATGTCTTTGACTCCCATGCATGATGAAACTCGTGGTGAGGTTTCTTCAGTTTAGCGTACGAAGGATCAATCATGGCTGCTGCCAGGGTCAGCATTGAAGGCTGAGAGTAGGACACCAGGCTTGCCTTCTGGAGATCAAAGGGCTGGCCTACAACAAGGCATATCCGACCCAGGACATCCCTGTCGTTCCTAAAGTCTACAGTAACGAATTTCACTCTTTCATCCTTGAGGAAGTTCTTAAAATCCTGGCACTGAACGTTGGCATGGCATATGTGGTAGACCAAGCACACATTATGTACGCAAACCTGGATCACGGCGGGCTTCTTCTTCTCTGCCTCCTTTAGTTTCTTCTCTCTTTGCAGGACTGTGGTGTACTCAACATCTAGCCCAGCGACCCACTCATCCGTTCAACTGTTGAACATGCGTAGGAAGCGAGCAAGGCATGCTTTCACTATCGCGGATCCACGTGTGTAGATGACGAAGAACTCATCGCCGGTGATGGCTCTAACCTAGTACTCAGCGGCGACCATGGAGATTTGGGAGGCCATGGATTTTGGAGGAGGGTTAGGAGAAGTGGAACTGGTGTAATGTGAAAGGACGGGACGAATGGGAGCGAACTGTTGTAAGGTACTGTACTAGAAGAAGATGGGGACGAGTAGGGCATGCGAACGACATGGGGTTGCTAGCTTGCCCGGTGGATAAACGGCTGCAAGCCCCCAAAGAGTTCTCGAGAACTATGCGGGACCCACTAGATGTCATGTCTACTAGACCCATATCGTACGCCTGATGGTATAGCTTCTGCCTGTTCGCACGCCATGCCGGCGCGTGGGTAACTTCACTTAATTCCGTCAACCGTCGCGCCTCCCATGACCTTCGCCTCCCTCACGCGGTCGCACCCTTTGAGACTTCGATCGGCTATAAATGAGCATTTTTTTGCCTACTCTGCATGCATGATACTCCCTCTGGTCCTTTTTACTTCCGTCAACCGTTTGCAAAGTGTTTGACCAAATTTATACTAAAAATATCAATATCTATACTGATTATAATGAGTATAATAACTACTATTAGATGAGTTAGATGAGTTAAAGATTCTAATCCTGAACTAACCCTGAAGTAACTCTAGCGAAAGAGGTGTTTTGATGACAGGTTTAGATGGAGCGCGGATACGGCGAGGTGCCTTCATGGGCGGTGCGAGAGGGAGGGAGGGAGGGAGAGGATGAGAAGCTTCGAGGAAGTGGGGAGGGATCTGCTGCGGGAGAGCGAGAGAAAACTGTGTTTTTTAGTGTCCCGAGAAGAACTAACCCAAATAAGCACCTCTTGGGTGGGTTAGATTTTTTGGGGTTAGTTGAGTTCAAACTAACCCAAACTAACTCTAACACATGGATACAAACAGGGCCAAGGTTAGCTATTAGAGTACTACTACCTCCCTTCTAGTTTAAAGGGCCCGATTCAAAATTTTCACCTACTCTTAGCAAGATAGAGGCATTGGAATAGTTTTTGTAGTTCTTCACAAAAAAATGTGTTTACCAATGCATGCATGAACACTAGTTACTCTAACTCCCCTCTCTTCTTTAATTCTTTGCCACATCAGCATGTTTGCTATTCCCGTGTGCATGATACCAGCTAAGATACTACCATTATGGCCATCCTTAATCATCGCATGCAATAATTTAGTGCACCTTGAAATATGAACATGTGTGGGGCGTGTATGTTTTTAATGACTTGAGACTATACCTAGCCCGGCATGCAAGATGAGACTTATTATGCACCGTTCCCCATACCTGCAGGAAGCCCGTTCTTCTCCAAATCTTTTCCTCTCCATGTGTGGAAACAATATGCCTGCCAGACTCTCCTTCTCCCTCCGGCGGTCCCACCACTCCACCTCGTGTGGAAAAAATCTGCATGCATGACTCTCCTCCCCCCGCGCTCGTCCAATCCGTTGTGACCAGCAATATTTCCACCCCTTCCCTCCCCCGTAATTTACTCCAACAAATATGCCCACATAGCTGTTACTCCCTCCTTTCCGGTTTATAGGGCTTATCTCAAAATTTTAGTTTTTTCCATTTTATAAGGCTCAGTTTGGTTGTTTCCCATCACATGTTCAGATTCCAAGGTGCATTAAATCATTGCATGCAAGTATTAAGAGAAAATTGACCAATGCATGTAATTTATGCATGCATGCATTGCAATTAATGCATGGTAAACATACTTTTTTGAGGAAAACAAGAGCATTAATTGGGTGCTTTTGCAAACTACAAAAAGTATTCCACCACTCACCATCTACCTTGGTTGGTGAGATTTTTGAATTGAGCCTTATAAACCGGAAAGGAGGGAGTACGTTAATCACGCAACATATCTTCCGGGACGCTGCTTCAGTTACTTAACCGCAGGTGCATTGGGTCACTGACATATGGGCCCAACAGGGGTCTGGCCCACAAGTCAGTGACGCAACTGGACTTGCAGTTAAGTCAGTGCAGCTCAGTCCATATCTTACGTAGGTGTGCCATTGCTCGCTATAAATACTGCGCCTCCCACGACATCGCTATCTCCTCCCCCTCATGTTCACGTTCATCGCTATCTCCTCCCCCTCCCTCTCACGTTGACCACCATGGCATCGCCCCTCCCAAGCCCTAGGCGCCCCTCGCTGCACCGCGCGGACGGTCACGCATCGCCATTTCGTTCCTCACCGCCACTAGTCGAGGAGGACGCGTCGGTGTTCCGCTCCTCGCCGCGACGCGTCAAGGTGGACGCGTCGCCGTTCTGTTCCTCGCCGCCACTAGTCGAGGAGGACGCGTCGGCGTTCCGCTCCTCGCCGCGACGCGTCGAGGTGGACGCGTCAGTGTTCCCAATCTCGCCAGCACGCGCGTCAGAGGACGCGTCGGCTCCTCGCTACGAGGAGAACGCCGCGCCGCCCACCGAGCCCCCAGCCTTGAGGAGCTTTGGAAAGAAATGGATGCTGCCTTGTGGGAGGCTATGCCTCCAGCAGAGCGCGCCAAAATAGAGGCGGGGAAGAAGGCCGAGGAAGAGAAGCGCACCGCGGAACAAGCTGCCTGGCAGGCCTATGTCGCGTCCGAGAGAGTCAGGCAATTGGCTCTTTGGCAGAAGTCTCGTGCAAGGGCCGTGAGGGTGGCGGAGGACGTCCGTGCCGAAGCCCTGAGTGCAGTCGGGCCCAAGCGCCTCATCTACGCTTGGCGGTACGTGGACTGGGTGCACGCTTCCAGCAAGGAGGAGTACCTGTTGGCGCCGGATCACCACACCGGTGAGATCGCGCTCGCCCGCCGGCAACCCACCAATCAGCACCTAGCGAGTTGCAAGGCTGAGGAAGAGGCGTTGTGTCGGCGCGCTGGGAAACGGCCGCGCACCAGGGCACTCGTGGCACGCCGCAAGTGCTCCTGCGAGCGCTGTGGCTTTTAGTAGGAGTATAATTTTTGTTTCGTAAGGCGATCTCATTAGTTTTGGGACGCAAATGATAAATCCCGAACGTTCAGGAACTATTAGCGTCCTTAATTAAGTATGTAAAAGGGAAAGTTTGGAAACCTTGTGTATTCATACGCATTTTGTAAGTACGTGCATATAGCACAAACTTTACTATATACTAGCGCACTACACGTCTTTCTCTATATATGCTTGCAGACTGTGCTACCCCCTCCGTCCAGGTCAATAAGTCATCTTTGGTTGTGCACCGTGACCAAGGAGGGAAGACTTATACACCTAGACGGAGGGAGTACTACTATTACTTATGTACGTGCAAATGCACGTTTTAACATTACGATGCGGTTTTTGTAAAAGTAGAAAAACAGCACTAGTCAAGCTTGAGAAACGATTCAATGCAAAACAAATGCAAAAATGCTCGTTTGATTGTTTACTTTTAGTGTGGTTATTTCTTTGTCGTACTTTGTACGGAGTATCTCACTGGTCGGAAAGGCATGCAAATTCCCAAACCACTTCCTACACCCTGTATCGAATTTTTTGCCTAACAAGTTGTGACGTGCAATTGGAATTCCAACTTGAGTACTACTACTATTAGGAGTACCAGGGGCCAGTTCTTTTAGGCTTCTAGATTAGTAATCCCATAACTACTACCTCCGTCCTGGTTTATTGGTCCCCATTGTAATCTGTGTCAAATTTTGATCATAAATTTAACTAATGAAATCTTTGGTCAAAATTTAGCACAAATTACAATGGTGAGGAATAAACCAGAACGGAGGTACTACAAGTAGTAGTTTAGAAGCCCAAATAAATGAGTGAGGCGCCTTAATGTTACTCTCCACTGTGACTAGTCTTATGGGAAAAACTGGGGAAGCCGCCAAAAGAACTGGCCCTAGGAGTAGTAGCTAGGGATACTAGGAGTAGTAGCTACGGATCGAGTGTGCGAGATGAACCGGAGAAAGTAAATGCAGAGAGATGAAATGCAAAAAAGACGGAGGGATGTGATGGTTGCTTGTCCGTTTATTTTACCAGGCCACTTATTACTGGGAGTGGTTGGGTTTTGTGATATGACGGCCTTACTGCCGCGCCACGAGCGGGGTGAGACTCCCATGCAGCGCCGCCCTCTACACTAGTACTTGGTCGTGGTTTACTACATCGGTCGTGGTTTATCCCCCATTGAATTTGACTGAAGATTTAACTGAAAAAATGTTAGTGCATGTCAACAAAAACAATATCATTGGATTCGTATTTGAACATAGTTTTCAATGATATAATTTTAGGTGACATGCATCATCATTTATCGTACTATATATAATGTTAGTTAAATTTTTGGTCGTACTAATCTATAGTAAGGTGCCCGTGCATTGCACGGAAGAGTGAAATGCATTGATCGGGGAGTTGTTTATTTTGACAAAGGATGTGGGGGTCATCTCATGTGTAACGGGTATCGATAGGTTTCTTCAGATAATATTTCATCTCTAGAGCTCACAAACATCCGGGTGAAATAGATAAAAAGTATCTTTTGCAAACAAGAGCGTTCAACTGCTCAACCTGCATCCAAAACTTGTGAAGAAATAACTCTTATTGTGCTTTGCAAGAAATGATCATCAAGAATTAGTTTTTGAGTATCCATTGTTATACATGTTGGCTACAGATGACATGGCACTTTCTTATAGTCAACAGTTGGCTATACTATTTAAGTACTAACCATGCCCTTATACACCTAGACGGAGGGATTAAATCAGGATGACTTGGAAGGGGGCAGAGGATATGTAAGAAATGGTTCATCATAAGTCTTTCACCAGTATTGTAGTAAAAATTTATACCTGGAAGATTCTAGACTAAACCATAAATGGATACACTTTTATTCATGCGCGATACTCCAATAGAGCAAGATCATGCATGGAAGTCTCCACATGCTTAGACAATGGATTACATTGAGTGAAGACTAATGATCAACATTTAACTTGATAATGCAGATGTCCAGGTCAACCTCCTTTGAGTCCCCGTGCACATTGTTGGGGGTCAAATAATACCGTGCGTCTTCCATGTCCACATCGGCGGGAAGGTCCTATTGGGGATCGTTGCAGAATTTTAAAATTTTCTACGCATCACCAAGATCCATATATGGAGTATACTAGCAACGAGGGGAAAGGAGTGCATCTACATACCCTTGTAGATCGCGAGCGGAAGCGTTCAAGTGAACGGGGTTGATGGAGTCGTACTCGCCTTGATCCAAATCACTGATGACCGAGTGCCGAACGGAAGGCACCTCCGCATTCAACACTCGTACGGAGCAGCGACGTCTCCTCCTTCTTGATCCAGCAAGGGGGAAGGAGAGGTTGATGGAGATCCAGCAGCACGACGGCGTGGTGGTGGAAGTAGCGGGGATCCCGGCAGGGCTTCGCCAAGCGCAAGCGGGAGGGAGAGGTGTTGCAGGGGGAGAGGGAGGCGCCAGGGGCTGTAGTATTGCTGCCCTCCCTCCCCCTCACTATTTATAGGGGTCCTGGGGGGGCCACCCTGGAGATCCCATCTGAGGGGGGCGGCGGCCAAGGGGGTGGCTTGCCCCCCAAGGCAAGTGGGGCGCCCCCCACCCCTAGGGTTTCCAACCCTAGGCGCAGGGGGAGGCCCAAGGGGGGCGAACCAGACCACTAAGGGCTGGTTCCCTTCCCACTTCAGCCCATGGGGCCCCCCGGGATAGGTGGCCCCACCCGGTGGACCCCCGGGACCCTTCCGGTGGTCCCGGTACAATACCGATAACCCCCGAAACTTTCCCGGTGGCCGAAACTGGACTTCCTATATATAATTCTTCACCTCCGGACCATTCCGGAACTCCTCGTGACGTCCGGGATCTCATCCGGGACTCCGAACAACTTTCGGGTTTCTGCATACTAATATCTTTACAACCCTAGCGTCACCGAACCTTAAGTGTGTAGACCCTACGGGTTCGGGAGACATGCAGACATGATCGAGACGCCTCTCCGGTCAATAACCAACAGTGGGATCTGGATACCCATGTTGGCTCCCACATGTTCCACGATGATCTCATCGGATGAACCACGATGTCGAGGATTCAATTAATCCCGTATACAATTCCCTTTGTCAATCGGTACGTTACTTGCCCGAGATTCGATCGTCGGTATACCAATACCTTGTTCAATCTCGTTACCGGCAAGTCACTTTACTCGTACCGTAATGCATGATCCCGTGGCTAAATCCTTAGTCACGTTGAGCTCATTATGATGATGCATTACCGAGTGGGCCCAGAGATACCTCTCCGTCATACGGAGTGACAAATCCCAGTCTCGATCCGTGCCGTCCATGAAACGGGAGTGGCTGTAGGGGACGTCCCGTAGCATGAACAATAGACAATTATCATGAACAAGGAAATATAATAATAACCATTTATTATTGCCTCTAGGGCATATTTCCAACAGTCTCCCACTTGCACTAGAGTCAATAATCTAGTTACATTGTGATGAATCGAACACCCATAGAGTTCTGGTGCTGATCATGTTTTGCTCTAGGGAGAGGTTTAGTCAACGGATCTGCTACATTCAGGTCCGTATGTACTTTACAAATATCTATGTCTCCATTTTGAACACTTTCACGAATGGAGTTGAAGCGACGCTTGATATGCCTGGTCTTCCTGTGAAACCTGGGCTCCTTGGCAAGGGCAATAGCTCCAGTGTTGTCACAGAAGAGAGTCATCGGGCCCGACGCATTTGGAATCACCCCTAGGTCGGTAATGAACTCCTTCATCCAGATTGCTTCTTGCGCTGCCTCTGAGGCTGCCATGTACTCCGCTTCACATGTAGAGCCCGCCACGACGCTTTGCTTGCAACTGCACCAGCTTACTGCCCCTCCATTCAAAATATACACGTATCCGGTTTGTGACTTCGAGTCATCCAGATCTGTGTCGAAGCTAGCATCGACGTAACCCTTTATGATGAGCTCTTCGTCACCTCCATAAACGAGAAACATATCCTTAGTCCTCTTCAGGTACTTCAGGATATTCTTGACCGCTGTCCAGTGTTCCATGCCGGGATTACTTTGGTACCTTCCTACCAAACTTACGGCAAGGTTTACATCAGGTCTGGTACACAACATGGCATACATAATAGACCCTATGGCCGAGGCATAGGGGATGACACTCATCTTTTCTCTATCTTCTGCCGTGGTCGGGCATTGAGCCGTGCTCAATTGCACACCTTGCAATACAGGCAAGAACCCCTTCTTGGACTGATCCATATTGAACTTCTTCAATATCTTGTCAAGGTACGTACTCTGTGAAAGACCAATGAGGCGTCTTGATCTATCTCTATAGATCTTGATGCCTAATATATAAGCAGCTTCTCCAAGGTCCTTCATTGAAAAACACTTATTCAAATAGGCCTTTATACTTTCCAAGAATTCTATATCATTTCCCATCAATATTATGTCATCCACATATAATAAGAGAAATGCTACAGAGCTCCCACTCACTTTCTTGTAAACATAGGCTTCTCCATAAGCCTGTGTAAACCAAAACGCTTTGATCATCTCATCAAATCGAATGTTCCAACTCCGAGATGCTTGCACCAGCCCATAGATGGAGCGCTGGAGCTTGCATACCTTGTTAGCATTTTTAGGATCGACAAAACCTTCCGGCTGCATCATATACAATTCTTCCTTAAGAAAGCCATTAAGGAATGCCGTTTTGACGTCCATTTGCCATATCTCATAATCATAGAATACGGCAATTGCTAACATGATTCAGACGGACTTCAGCTTCGCTACGGGTGAGAAAGTCTCATCGTAGTCAACCCCTTGAACTTGTCGATAACCCTTAGCGACAAGTCGAGCCTTATAGATGGTCACATTACCATCCGCGTCTGTCTTCTTCTTAAAGATCCATTTATTTTCTATGGCTCGCCGATCATCGGGCAAGTCAGTCAAAGTCCATACTTCGTTTTCATACATGGATCCTATCTCGGATTTCATGGATTCTAGCCATTTGTCGAAATCCGGGCCCGCCATCGCTTCTTCATAGTTTGAAGGTTCACCGTTGTCTAACAACATGATTTCCAGGATAGGGTTGCCGTACCACTCTGGTGCGGAACATGTCCTTGTGGACCTACGAAGTTCAGGAGTAACTTGATCCGAAGCTTCATGATCATCATCATTAACTTCCTCCCCAGTCGGTGTAGGCACCACAGGAACATCTTCCCGCGCTGCGCTACTTTCCGGTTCGGAAGGGGTGACTATCACCTCATCAAGTTCCACTTTCCTCCCACTCACTTCTTTCGAGAGAAACTCTTTCTCCAGAAAGGACCCATTCTTGGCAACAAAGATCTTGCCTTCGGATCTGAGGTAGAAGGTATACCCAATGGTTTCCTTAGGGTATCCTATGAAGATGCATTTTTCCGACTTGGGTTCGAGCTTTTCAGGTTGAAGTTTCTTGACATAAGCATCGCATCCCCAAACTTTTAGAAACGACAGCTTAGGTTTCTTCCCAAACCATAATTCATACGGTGTCGTCTCAACGGATTTCGACGGAGCCCTATTTAAAGTGAATGCGGCAGTCTCTAAAGCATAGCCCCAAAATGAGAGCGGTAGATCGGTAAGAGACATCATAGATCGCACCATATCCAATAGAGTGCGATTACGACGTTCGGACACACCGTTTCGCTGAGGTGTTCCAGGCGGCGTGAGTTGTGAAACGATTCCACATTTCCCTTAAGTGTGTACCAAATTCGTGACTTAAATATTCTCCACCACGATCTGATCGTAAGAACTTTATTTTCCTGTCACGTTGATTCTCAACCTCACTCTGAAATTCCTTGAACTTTTCAAAGGTTTCAGACTTGTGTTTCATTAGGTAGACATACCCATATCTACTTAAGTCATCAGTGAGAGTGAGAACATAACGATATCCTCCGCGAGCCTCAACACTCATTGGACCGCACACATCGGTATGTATGATTTCCAATAAGTTGGTTGCTCGCTCCATTGTTCCGGAGAACGGAGTCTTGGTCGTCTTACCCATGAGGCATGGTTCGCACGTGTCAAATGATTCGTAATCAAGAGACTCCAAAAGTCCATCTGCATGGAGCTTCTTCATGCGCTTGACACCAATGTGACCAAGGCGGCAGTGCCACAAGTATGTGGGACTATCGTTATCAACTTTACATCTTTTGGTATTCACACTATGAATATGTGTAACATCACGTTCGAGATTCATCAAGAATAAACCATTGACCAGCGGGGCATGACCATAAAACATATCTCTCATATAAATAGAACAACCATTATTCTCGGATTTAAATGAGTAGCCATCTCGCATTAAACGAGATCCAGATACAATGTTCATGCTCAAAGCTGGCACTAAATAACAATTATTGAGGTTTAAAACTAATCCCGTAGGTAAATGTAGAGGTAGCGTGCCGACGGCGATCACATCGACCTTGGAACCATTCCCGACGCGCATCGTCACCTCGTCCTTTGCCAGTCTCCGCTTATTCCGCAGTTCCTGTTTTGAGTTACAAATATGAGCAACCGCACCGGTATCAAATACCCAGGAGCTACTACGAGTACTGGTAAGGTACACATCAATTACATGTATATCACATATACCTTTGGGTGTTGCCAGCCTTCTTGTCCGCTAAGTATTTGGGGCAGTTCCGCTTCCATTGACCACTTCCCTTGCAATAAAAGCACTCAGTCTCAGGCTTGGGTCCATTCTTTGACTTCTTCCCGGCAACTGGCTTACCGGGCGCGGCAACTCCCTTGCCGTCCTTCTTGAAGTTCTTCTTACCCTTGCCTTTCTTGAACTTAGTGGTTTTATTCACCATCAACACTTGATGTTCCTTTTTGATCTCCACCTCCGCTGATTTCAGCATTGAATATACCTCAGGAATGGTCTTTTCCATCCCCTGCATATTGAAGTTCATCACAAAGCTCTTGTAGCTCGGCGGAAGCGACTGAAGGATTCTGTCCATGACCGCGTCATCCGGGAGATTAACTCCCAGCTGAGACAAGCAGTTGTGTAACCCAGACATTCTGAGTATGTGCTCACTAACAGAACTATTTTCCTCCATTTTACAGCTGAAGAACTTGTCGGAGACTTCATATCTCTCGACCCGGGCATGAGCATGGAAAACCATTTTCAGCTCTTCGAACATCTCATATGCTCCATGTTTCTCAAAACGCTTTTGGAGCCCCGGTTCTAAGCTGTAAAGCATGCCGCACTGAACGAGGGAGTAATCATCAGCACGTGATTGCCAAGCGTTCATAACGTCTTGGTTCTCTGGGATGGGTGCTTCACCTAGCGGTGCTTCTAAGACATAATCTTTCTTGGCAGCTATGAGGATGATCCTCAGGTTCCGGACTCAGTCCGTATAGTTGCTGCCATCATCTTTCAGCTTGGTTTTCTCTAGGAACGCATTGAAGTTGAGGACAACGTGGGCCATTTGATCTACAAGACATATTGTAAAGATTTTAGACTAAGTTCATGATAATTAAGTTCATCTAATCAAATTATTCAATGAACTCCCACTCAGATAGACATCCCTCTAGTCATCTTAGTGAAACATGATCTGAGTTAACTAGGCCGTGTCCGATCATCACGTGAGACGGACTAGTCAAGATCGGTGAACATCTCCATGTTGATCGTATCTTCTATACGACTCATGCTCGACCTTTCGGTCTTCCGTGTTCCAAGGCCATGTCTGTACATGCTAGGCTCGTCAAGTCAACCTAAGTGTATTGCATGTGTTCCGAGGCCATGTCTGTACATGCTAGGCTCGTCAACACCCGTTGTATGCGAACGTTAGAATCTATCACACCCGATCATCACGTGGTGCTTCGAGACAACGAACCTTCGCAACGGTGCCCAGTTAGGGGGAACACTTTCTTGAAATTATTATAAGGGATCATCTTACTTACTACCGTCGTTCTAAGCAAATAAGATGCAAAACATGATAAACATCACATGCAATCAAATAGTGACATGATATGGCCAATATCATTTTGCTCCTCTGATCTCCATCTTCGGGGCGCCATGATCATCTTCGTCACCGGCATGCCACCATGATCTCCATCATCGTGTCTTCATGAAGTTGTCACGCCAACGATTACTTCTACTTCTATGGCTAACGCGTTTAGCAATAAAGTAAAGTAATTTACATGGCGTTATTCAATGACACGCAGGTCATACAAAAAAATAAAGACAACTCCAATGGCTCCTGCCGGTTGTCATGCTCATCGACATGCAAGTCGTGATTCCTATTACAAGAATATGATCAATCTCATACATCACATATATCATTCATCACATCTTCTGGCCATATCACATCACAAGGCACATGCTGCAAAAACAAGTTAGACGTCCTCTAATTGTTGTTGCAAGTTTTTACGTGGCTTCTATAGGTTTCTAGCAAGAACGTTTCTTACCTACGTAAAACCACAACGTGATGTGCCAATTTCTATTTACCCTTCATAAGGACCCTTTTCATCGAATCCGTTCCGACTAAAGTGGGAGAGACAGACACCCGCTAGCCACCTTATGAAACTAGTGCATGTCAGTCGGTGGAACCTGTCTCACGTAAGCGTACGTGTAAGGTCGGTCCGGGCCGCTTCATCCCACAATACCGCCGAAACAAGATAAGACTAGTAGTGGCAAGAAAAATTGACAACATCTACGCCCACAACTGCTTTGTGTTCTACTCGTGCATAGTAACTACGCATAGACCTGGCTCATGATGCCACTGTTGGGGATCGTTGCAGAATTTTAAAATTTTCTACGCATCACCAAGATCCATCTATGGAGTATACTAGCAACGAGGGGAAAGGAGTGCATCTACATACCCTTGTAGATCGCGAGCGGAAGCGTTCAAGTGAACGGGGTTGATGGAGTCGTACTCGCCGTGATCCAAATCACCGATAACCGAGTGCCGAACGGACGGCACCTCCACGTTCAACACACGTACGGAGCAGCGACGTCTCCTCCTTCTTGATCCAGCAAGGGAGAAGGAGAGGTTGATGGAGATCCAGCAGCACGACGACGTGGTGGTGGAAGTAGCGGGGATCCTGGCAGGGCTTCGCCAAGCGCAAGCGGGAGGGAGAGGTGTTGCAGGGGGAGAGGGAGGCGCCAGGGGCTGTAGTATTGCTGCCCTCCCTCCCCCCACTATTTATAGGGGTCCTGGGGGGGCGCCGGCCACCCTGGAGATCCCATCTGAGGGGGGGCGGCGGCCAAGGGGGTGGCCTGCCCCCCAAGGCAAGTGGGGCGCCCCCACCCCTATGGTTTCCAACCCTAGGCGCAGGGGAGGCCCAAGGGGGGCGCCCCAGCCCACTAAGGGCTGGTTCCCTTCCCACTTCAGCCCATGGGGCCCTCCGGGATAGGTGGCCCCACCCGGTGGACCCTCGGGACCCTTCCGGTGGTCCCGGTACAATACCGATAACCCCCGAAACTTTCCCGGTGGCCGAAACTGGACTTCCTATATATAATTCTTCACCTCCGGACCATTCCGGAACTCCTCATGACGTCCAGGATCTCATCCGGGACTCCAAACAACTTTCGGGTTTCCGCATACTAATATCTTTACAACCCTAGCATCACCGAACCTTAAGTGTGTAGACCCTACGGGTTCGGGAGACATGCAGACATGACCGAGACGCCTCTCCGGTCAATAACCAACAGCGGGATCTGGATACCCATGTTGGCTCCCACATGTTCCACGATGATCTCATCAGATGAACCACGATGTCGAGGATTCAATCAATCCCGTATACAATTCCCTTTGTCAATCGGTACGTTACTTGCCCGAGATTCGATCGTCGGTATCCCAATACCTTGTTCAATCTCGTTACCGGCAAGTAACTTTACTCGTACCGTAATGCATGATCCCGTGGCTAACTCCTTAGTCACATTGAGCTCATTATGATGATGCATTACCGAGTGGGCCCAGAGATACCTCTCCGTCATACGGAGTGACAAATCCCAGTCTCGATCCGTGCCAACTCAACAGACACTTTCGGAGATACCCGTAGTGTACCTTTATAGTCACCCAGTTACGTTGTGACGTTTGGTACACCCAGAGCACTCCTACGGTATCCGGGAGTTGCACGATCTCATGGTCTAAGGAAATGATACTTGACATTGAAAAAGCTCTAGCAAACGAACTACATGATCTTTTGTGCTATGCTTAGGATTGGGTCTTGTCCATCACATCATTCTCCTAATGATGTGATCCCGTTATCAATGACATCCAATGTCCATAGTCAGGAAACCATGACTATCTGTTGATCAACGAGCTAGTCAACTAGAGGCTTACTAGGGACACGTTGTGGTCTATGTATTCACACATGTATTACGATTTCTGGATAACACAATTATAGCATGAACAATAGACAATTATCATGAACAAGGAAATATAATAATAACCATTTATTATTGCCTCTAGGGCATATTTCCAACAGGTCCCAGCTCGGCAGAGTCCAAGCCAGCTTGACGTAGCCAATGTCGCCGCCCACGTACCTCCGAGGGGTAGTAATAGTGAGCACGCACCCGTACATCGGCCTCGTGTCAGTGTCAGCGTCAGCGGCGTCGCCCCTGACGCACACTACAGAGAAGGGGCGGCGGCCTGCGCGGGCCTTGCCGGTGCCCACGATCAAGAGGAAGACGCTGCCGTCCTCCTCCGAGACTAGCAGGCGGCGCTGATCCTCCAGCGACTCCGGCACGGTGAATGGGTAGCACGTCTCGTACTTGATGTTCTTTGCCAAGGGCCAGTAGTGATCGTCGCACGCCTGCGTCAAGTGATGCACGATGGCCGCCGGCGAGCCCCAAAATGGCACCGGGCACTCATAGGAGTAGACGAAGGGCTCCTTGGAGGCATCGACCAGGCCGTCCATGAAACGGGAGTGGCTGTAGGGGATGTTCCGCCTGTTGAATATATGAGCAAGTTACTACGAGATTTAGTCCGAATAAGCACAAAATAAATCATGACGGCTATAAAAGAGATTAAACTAATCATGCAGACTAGCATAGTAGATGAACAGATCGAATCTAGGACACAGACTATAAACATGAATTCTACCACGATTTCTAACAGGAAGGACAGAAACACATACGGTGCAACGGGAGCAGCACCATTGGCGTTGAGGTTGTCGCCCATGTCGTTGAGGAAGAGGTTGCCGAGGTCGGGGAAGAAGTCGTCGTCGGCGAAGTCGTCGCTGCTAGCAGTCGCGAGAGTGCGCTCCCCAAATTTCAACAGCGCCCGCCGAATGGAGCGCGGGAGGGAGTGGTTGTAGGGGACGTTGCGGCCACCGAATGGAGCGCAGGAGTAGCCCACGAAGGAGTGGATGGTGCTCCTCCCTAGTCTCTATTCTTATCTCTATCTCTACTACTCTTCTTTGTTTTCTATAATATACTAGTTGTAGTTTTCAAGTCGAATAGTACTGCGCCGTCCACTGCACGCCTGGCTGAACACGCCTCCTCGCCTCCATCAAACCCCTCCGTTAAACCTGCATGCAAACCAAGAAACCTAATCCGGCCCGCGGGAGGAAATTTTCCAGTTGCCGTTGGAGAATAATAGAGTCACGTCCAATCCATTTGAGTTAATTGCGTGTATGATTCTCCCTCTATAAAAAGTTAATTGCATCCTTAATCTTGTATTCTAAGTACTCTGTGGGTTCCACTGTCAGTACAGTGTACATGACTTGCAGGCTGGCTACAGATTCGTACAGAAAGTTAAAAAGAAACAAATCCATCCTTAATCATGTATTCTAAGTACTCTGTTGGTTCCACTGCCAGTACAGTAGCGAAAGAAGTATAGTATATATTAAAAAATAAAAAGCTAAAGTTTAGGACATAATTCGAACTCAGGTCATCGCGCTGCGAGCATCCGGGCCGGACCAGTACACTAGGTGTTGGTTGCGGAGAATGCAAGAAATAAACCTTTATAACAATGAGCCCGTCCGTTGCAATGGATCCAAAGTAGAATAATACATTTTCACAAATTTGAAAGAAAATAGTTTACTTTTGATATACATATCACTAAAAATATCTTATGTTTCACTCCAAACAGTTTACTTTTGATATAACAATGATTGGACCAGTATTGTGATCACTCAAGCAAGTTGTCCGACTTCGATATGACCCTACGCTGCTGGTATGTGTCTCGTAAGTCAAGCGGCGTGCTGTAGTCATCATCACCTGTCTAGTTCCCGCAGCACATATTCGCTTCTCCATCTTTGTCCGCTCTTCCATCCCCGCTAAGGCGCCTCCCCCCCCTCGTCCAATCTTCCATCCCCGCTAAGGCGCCTCCCCCCTCGTCCGAAAGCCAAGCACTAACAATGGGAGAACCGAGCAGCGTCGGCCGAAAGAGTGGCTGGAATTCGCCCCCCACAGAGGTAATCAAGCTCATTGTTTCGCATGTGGACAATCTCAGTACCATGCCGCTCGCCGCGTGCTCATCGGGGCTGTACCGTTTACTCAAAGCCCTCAAGCCGGAGCTTTTTAAGCCAGCTCCTTGCTTGCTGATGCCGCCTGATCTTCAGAAACGGCGTGTCACGCAACATAATGATCGTAGGGTGGCATGCATCAACCCACTTGACTGCAATCTGATCCCCTTCACCCTCAACTACATTAACGGTATGAACTGGGTCGGCATGAACACGTCTTGGATGGTGCTCGTCGACGGTCGCGGCAGCTGGATGCTCGTGGAGGTCTACACCCGGCGATTGATCCCCCTTCCTTCGATTAACACTGCACTGCTTTGGCACCGCGGCCCGGAATACTCGGAATCTTACAGTAGCCAACATGATACCAAGTTTGATTTGCTCAAGGTTGTAATCTGCCAAGTGCCCACAAGATCTGTGAATTATAAAGACTTAGGCTAATTGTGTTCTTCAACCGCGGTCTCGCCTATCTGACAGGTCATTGTGGTAAGTGGATAAATCTGCACGTCCATCGCAGGATCATACATCCTCCATGGTTCTCTGATGCCATTGAACACAAGGGCTTCATTTACGCTGTCGACTCCTTCTATGGTTGGACGTATTGCAGGCCTACTCCAGATATCGCTACAAACGGCTGTTACAGCAGTATGTTACTTTCCTATGATATCATGATGGCTTGCTTATATTACTGTCAACATTTACTGAAAAAATATTCATGCTCATAACATGCTGTTCTTAAGATTGACTACATCAAGAGCCCTTTTTTATTTGACTCCAACTTTTTTAGGGTTATTTGACTTCAACTTGATATGATGTTGTAGGCCGCCTGGTGTCCCTACCCTTCCTAATCCCAGAACCTTTCAAAGAAAAGCGGCATGGCAGTTGCAGGTGGTTCCTGGCTCGATCAGACGACGGCGAACGATTGATGATCGTTCGCACGTACCGGACGTGTTGTTTCGCGGAATACAATCACAGTCACTGCAAGGTCTTTGAGCAGGATCCCAGCTTCTCTGGGCCTTCAGGAATTTTTGACTGGAGGTTGGTAAGTAGCCTTGGTACACGCTCTTTGTTTGTCGGACTAAATTATCCGATTTACCAGGAGATAACCGATGGCAAGGATCATGATGGCAGCGCGGTTTCGTTCATCAGGCAAAACTGTGTGTACACAGCGTACCATGCGTCTCTGCATGCACCATACCCTGATATGTGCCGCCACGCTCTGCAGCCCAAAGTAGGAGAGAGGGTCGCAAGTATCAGACTTCGACCTGCTGGCTGGAGTTTTCCCCCGTCAGGCACCCATCTGGTTCAAGCCGTCAGCCAATCTCCACAGCTTAATAAATAGTAACGTCTAACTGAGCCAGTTAGTTAGATGCGTACACTTGGTGTAGTAGGATCTTTATTTAGTTTGATGCATACACTTGTTCTTTTTTGGTAGCCCTTTTATAATGATGGCTGATGTTTGGTTTGGAAGAGAGAGTTGCGTCTTCACTCTTCTGGCCTGCTTACTGCTTCTGTTGCACCCCAGCCCTGGTTGTTGCTGCTGCCGTTTTCAATGTACAATCAGTAGTATATTTCGTCTGTTGGTTGAATAAATGTGTTGTTAGAACGACAAACACTATGTTTTGGAAGTCGTTGCACGGTTCGATCCTTTAGTGCCCCGTACCGTACGTAGCGCATACTATATTTCGTACGGAACACATTTTCCACTTGTTGATAATATGCAGCCCACTGATGAAGGCCCAATAGAGAAGCCCATAATTAACTGGAAGGGAGGCTCTCACATGAATCCGGCCCAGGTACATGCTCATGGTCCCCTAAACATAAATAAGTAAATAATAAATAAAGCTAAATGCTCATGCACCAGTTCTTTAAATTCACGATTTAACAGGAGGATATTATTTCCTATGATAGTGTCGTCACATTTAGTCGATATTATTCTTCGTCAAAGATAGCAACCAGTCTTTTTTCTCCTAGCATTTTCTTCCTGCAACCAGCGGACCCATGCAAATCGTAGTCAACGTCGTAAATAGATCCGGTCCATTTTTATTTTTCAATAAGAATGTCCAACCCAGCCCAGCACATTGGCGACAGCACTTTATCCTCCGCCTTGGTGCGCTCGCCGCGGCGCCGCCGTCCGGCCCTGTCAACATAGTTTTTTTTCGAAACGGTCCCTGTCAACATAGTGAATCGGGAGAGGACTGTAGTTGTGAGTATGACAGTACGGACCCACCAGGTCCACTCCCGAACACAAGCAAGCGCCTCTTTTACTACTCAGATGAACCCCTCGTTTTTTACTCTAATCCACCCTGCTGATATCTGGGACCCACATCATTTTCAACGTATAGTCAATTAACGACAGAATTGCACAACTTTTTTAGTAGTAATTCGGAGGAGCAGGCTATAAACTGGGTTGTGCGGTCTCTGTGGCCCGTCTAACAACATGACCAGCCCAGCAGTTTTTTCTTTGGGAAAATAGGTAGCCCAGTATTTCTTTTTGAAGAATACCCAAGCTAGGCCTATTTGTTTTCTCCGACTTACTAGGCTGCAAATCTTTCAAGACGAGGAGGGATGCATTCTGGCCTGGCCAAAGAGTATGGTCAGTGTCTGTTAAAAGTAATATCAAAAGGGGTTGAAAATTCCAAAAAAATTATAGCAAATGGGATATTAGTTTCTTTTTTTGTTTTTGTTCTTCACTGATATCTTATACTCCCTCCATCCCAAAATTCTTGTCTTAGATTAGTCTAGATACGGATGTATCTAATACCAAAATGTGACTTGATACATCCGTATTTAGACAAGTCTAAGACAAGAATTTTGGGACGGAGGGTGTATTTCATTGGATTTAGCATGACATAGTACTAATTTATTTTTAAATTTGTTTTAGTATGGCTACTAATTTTTGGATTAAGAATATTTTTTCCCCAGCAAAAAATTGCGAATTTTCAAAATTTCCCACATATTTAGTTAATTTTTTTAACCCTGGTACTGACTAGAAAATGGGCAGCAATTCTAAAAATGGAAAACGGGCCGCAATAAATTCCATATGAATTAGAAAATGAGTAAATATTATAAAAATAATAGAAAATGGGCTATACACGTCACAGATTTCGAGGCTGACTTGTTTACGCAAGGCTTTGTCAGTCAACACACGATTCTAGTAGCAGTGGCTGTTGGATGTCCATCCAACGGCCGACGTGCTTCTTCAATCTCTGATCTTCCTACTCCAGCCGCCCAAACTAGCGCCGGCGGGACTGCCTACTCCCTCCTCTTGTGGCCCGCTGTGATGCCGTGCAGGCTTCCTCGGCCCACCCTACTCCCTCCGCTGGGCTGGCCGCACGCAGTCAACTGCCTCCTTATTACACGAAAAAAATGATTCTCCCACTGACATCTGGGGCGCACCGGTTGGGAGGCTCACCTGTGGGCCTACTAAGTTGCCGCGTACGCATGGCTTGTCAACTTAGTCAACAAACGATTCTAGCAGCAGTAACCGTTGGATTTGAAACGAACGGTCCTGCTGCTTCTTCAATCGCTGCTCTTCTTGCACCAGCCGCCCAAACCAGCGCCGGCGAGACCGCCTGCTCCTGCCTCCAGTAGCCGGCTGTGCTGCCGTTGAGGCCTCACCGCCCCCTACCACTCCCACCGCTAGCCAGGCCCTGCGGCGATGACAGCCTCACACCGCAGCCGAACCAGTGAACCCTCGTACTCCTCTCCGCGTGGGCATCCACTGCCGCGTCTTCCCCGACTCCACGTCGTCCCCTTCCTAGGCCTCGCCATCGTCCACCACCTTGGTGCTCTCGGTGCGGCATGGTCAATGTGGTCAACGACCGACTTCCATCGGAACAGTACTGTACGTGGAGAGGCTGACAGCTGGGTCCACGGCCACAACCCAGTTTTTCTGTGATTTGCCAAGTAAGTCGCTTTGTCACGCTTGTTGGGTTGCAAATCTTTCAAGACGAGGAGAGCTTCATTCGGCTGGCCGAGAAAATTTCCTATCAGTAATGAGAAATGGGTTGTACATTTTTAAAACAGATCAAACCGGCAATTAGTTTCAAAATTCTTTTTTTATTTCAAGATTTCAAATTGCGTTGATTTTTATGCGTGCACAATTTGTTGGATTTTATATTGATATATATTTATTTTTAAAATCAGTTTGAATGTGACTCGAAATTTCGGGATTAAAAGCAGTTCGGACCGCACCGAAATATCCAAAATTTTGTATAATTTTTTAACCATGGCCACGATATGGGCTGTAATGCTAACAAAAAGAATATGGGCTCCAAAAAAACCTTAGGAATTAGCAAATGGGCTGTAAATTATTAGAAATAATTGCTGATGGGTTGTATGCTGTTTTCCACAGATTTGAGGCTTTCCTAAAAAAAGGTTGACGCACAAGCAGTGACTGTTGGATGTCCATCCAACGGCCGTCGTGCTTCTTCAATCTCTGCTCTTCCTGCTCCCTCCTCCCCGCGGCCGGCGGGACTGCCTGCTCCCTCCTCCCCGCGGCCGGCTGTGCTGCCGCGCTGGCCTCACCGCCCCACCGTACTACCATCGCTGGCCTAGCCATCCCTCTACTCACCCACACCTGCTGTTATTCTCCGGTGACGGCAGACGAACCAGTAAACCCTCGTATAGTCGTACTCCCCTCCGCGTGGGAAACAACTGCCGAGTCTTCCCTGGCTCCGTGTCGTTCCCTTCCTAGGCCTCGCCGTCGTCCACCTCCCTGGTGCTCTCGGCGTGGCCTGGTCAACATGGTCAACGACTGACATGCATTTGAAGTGGACTGTGCGTGGAGAGGCTGACAGCTGGGTCCACGGCCGCACGCAAGGAAATGTCTCCTTATTACGTGCAAAATAATGATTCCTCCACCTGACATATGGGATCCACCGAAAGGGCCTCTGTATTTCACGAAAAAAATGTTACCGCCGCTGACAGCTCGGACCCACCAGCTATATCTTCGCACGTAAGGAAGTGCCTCCTTATTACGCACAAAAAAAATTAATACTCCCCCTGCTAGCTGGGACCTAGTATAGTGGGAGGCTGACTTGTGGGCCTACTAAGTTGATGGGGACGGAGGGCTTTGTCAACTTAGTCAATATGCACGATTCTAGCTCCATTGACTGTACGATGTCCATCCAACGGTCGTAGTGCTTCTTCAACCTCTGGTCTTCTTGCTCCAGCCGCCCAAACCAGCGCCGGTCGTGCCTCGTGCTCCTGCCTCCCATGGCCGGCTGCGATGCCGCAGAGGCCTCACCGCCCCCTACTACTCCCACCGCTGGCTAGGCCATCCCTCTACTCACCCACACCCCCTGTTATTCTACGGCGACGGCAGCCTCACACCGCAGCCGAACCAGTGAACCCTCGTACTCCTCTCCGCGCGGGCTTCCTCTGCTGCGTCTTCCCCGGCTCCGCGTCGTCCCCTTCCTAGGCCTCGCCCTCGTCCACCGCCCTGGTAATCTCGGCGCGGCGTGGTCAACGTGGTCAAGGAACGACTTCCATCGAAAGAGTACTGTACATGGAGAGGCTGACAGCTTGGTCCATGGCCGCAGCAAGGAAGTGCCTCCTTATTACGCGCAAAATAATTATTCCTCCACCTGACAGTGGGGACCCTCCGGACGGGCCACCGATTTCATGAATAAAACATTTCCCCTGACTGTTGGGACCCACCAGCTACATCTTCGCACGCAAGGAAGTGCGTCCGGGCAAGAAAAATGAAGCGTACGTAGCAAGGAAGTGCCTGACAGTCGGGGCCCACCTGGTCGAAGCGTACGTAGTGTTGTCATTCTGGTTGCGAATGTGTACATACATACTGGTCGATATAGAGGCGTGCACATGTCGTAGTAGAGGCGCACACGTAGCATGTACACGTACGTATAGCGGCCAAGGTGCAAGAAAGTAAATACGGCCACGTATGTACATACGGGCGGGGTCTCGAACGCCTCCTCGCGCGTACGTACGGCCAGGGCTCGTGTACATGGCTAGGTCAGAACGGAGAAACAGCGTCGTCGTCGTGTTCATGGGGAGCCAACCGGCTGGGTCGGAACGGAATGCGTCGTCGTGTTCATCGGGAGGGCTTGGACGGAACAGCCAATGAAAACGAGGCCTGGCATACTGCAGAACGGAGGAAACGGCCTTGTGTTCGACCGGCCACGTTCGAAACGGGATCCTGTTCATCGTGAGGGGTCTGGCGTACTGCAAAACAGAGGAAGCACACCTCCTACGGTAGAAACGAGGGTCCTGTTGATCGGGAGGGGTGTGGCGTACCGCAAAACGGAGGAAACGGACTTGTGTTGGAGCGCTATGGTCGAAACGGGGGTCCTGTTCATCAGGAGGGATGTGGCGTACCGCAAAACGGGACTCCACGGGATACTGTTCATCTCCACCGTCGACCCCCTCAAGCCTCCACGGGCTACTGTTCATCCACCGTCGACCTCGCCTCCACCTGCGACTGTTCATCCACGGGCTCATGTTCATCCAGCCTCCACCGCGCGCTACTCCACCGGCTACTGTTCAACCAGCCCTCTCCACGGGCTCCTATTCAACCACCCCTCCACGGGCTATTGTTCATCCAGCCCTCCACCGTCTACTGTTCATCCTGCCCTCCACGGGGTGGTCCTGTTCATCCAACCCTCCACGGGGGTCCTGTTCATCCAGCCCCAACCGGCTCGATCGATCAGGGTCCTGTTCATCCAGAGGCAACACCACGGGGTCCTATTCATCCACCCCCACCGGGAACTGTTCATCCAAACCCCCCAACAACGCTCACTGTTCATCCAGAGGCAACACCACGGGGTCCTGTTCATCCGCCCCCACCGGGAACTGTTCATCCAAACCCCCCCAGCAATGCTCACTATTCATCCAGAGGCAGCGTCGATCGGCTTCAGTTAGCAGTAGTAGCGAAGGAATCGCTCGATCGGGGTCAATTAACAGCCATCGATCGATCGCTCGGGTTCAGTAACGCGTAGCCTACAGTGCAATCGCTCGGGTTCAGTTAGAGCCCAACGCCTCGCTCGGGTTCAGTTAGAGCCCAACGCCTCGCACCCACACGCATGTGTGTACGAGAGAAACGCGCATCGCTCGGCCCCGACCACCCACCATAACCGGGAACACCCCGATATTTTCTTCGCCCTCGCTTCTACCACGGTTTTTTACGTTATGGAGGGCCCAAAGAATGTCATGCAGCTGCGTCTCCGTCCCGCCCAAGCCGAAAAGCCCATTTTATATCATGATTTTTTGTCATAGAAGTAGGACCCCACCACATCTATGATGATACCGGGTTTTCTCACAATTATCGTCATAGAAGTGTCATAAGTATGACAGAAAAAATTCCGTTCGGCCCAAAATGTCACGGATGTGTCTTTTTTTAGTAGTGAACCCACCTGGGCGCGCCTGGGCCCCCAGGCGCACCCTGGTGGGTTGTGCCCCCTCGGGGAACCCCCAGGTGCAGCTCTGGCCCAATGGATGTCTTCTGGTCCATAAAAAATCTCCAAAAACTTTCCTGATGTTTGGACTCCATTTGATATTGATTTCCTGCGATGTAAAAAACAAGCAAAAACAGCAACTGCCACTCGGCACTGGGTCAATAGGTTAGTCCCAAAAAATGATATAAAGTTGCCATAAAATGATTGTAAAACATCCAAGAATGGTAAAATAACATAATGAATACTTCACAAATTATAGATACGTTGGAGACGTATCAATCTTGTTCAATTCTTTTTGGGTGTCCCTCGGGATAAAGTGGTTCTTGAGTAATTTTACCTCCTCTAGTTGCAACTCTAACAAGAAAGTCATGTATATTGTGATTCATTTCATCTAGCAACTCTCTTTGAGATTTAGCAACTTGTTCTAACTGAGTTTGAACCATAGAATCATGCTTTCCAACACCTCGAACATCATTTGAGATTCTAAATAACAAGTCACTCAAGCGAGCAATCATATCAGAATTGACTTTCAATTGTTTCATAACGTTTGCATTGAAGTGATCTTGTTTTATAATATAGTTTCCAAACTCATAAAGGCATTGGCTAGGATGCATATTGTGAGGATTGTCATTATCATTGAACTTCATTAGAGAATTTACCTCTACCACTTTAGATGGTGGTGGTGTATTAAGCCCATGTATTTCTTCAATAGGAGGTAAATTCTTAACATCCTCACCTTTAATACCCTTTTGCTTCATAGATTTCTTTGCCTCTTGCATATCTTTAGGACTGAATATAATATACCCCTCTTCTTTGGAGTGGGTTTAACCGGTTGTTCAGGAAGAATCCAATCATCATTATTTTTCAATATGTTCAATAATTCTTCAGCTTGCCCAATAGTTCGTTCCCTCAAAACACAACCAACAGAACTATCTAGGAAGTCCCTAGAAGCATCGGTTAGTTCATTATAGAAAATATGAAGTATTTCATTTTTCTTAAGAGGATGATCAGGAAAATCATTAAGTAACTGACAAAGCCTCCCCCAAGCTTGTGGGAGACTCTCTTCTTTAATTTGAACAATGTTAAATATTTCCTGTAAAGCAGCTTGTTTCTTATGAGCAGGGAAATATTTTTTAGAGAAGTAATAAATCATATCCTGGGGACTACGCACACAACCAGGAGCAAGAGTATTGTACCAAGCTTTAGCATCACCCTTTAATGAGAATGGAAATAATTTGAGAATAAAGTAATAGCGAGTTTCTCATCATGAGTAAAAAGGGTAGCTATATCATTCAACTTAGTAAGATGTGCCAGAACAATTTCAATTTCATAACCATCGAAAGGATCTGATTCAACCAAAGTAATTAACTCTGGGTCGACAGGGAATTCATAATCCTTATCATCAATAAAGATAGGTGAAGTAGCAAACTTAGGATCATATTTCATTCTAGCATTCAGAGATTTTTCTTTATACTTGCATAATAATTTCTCTAGATCATCTCTATCCCTACAAGCAAGAATATATCTAGTTGTCTCCTCATTCATAACATAACCTTCCGGTACCTTAGGCAATTCATATCTAGGAAGGCTAGTTCGAGCAGGTGTTTCAGTTTCAAGCTCATCATTAGATTCAACAACATCATGTTGTATTACTCTAGCAATTTGTTCATCAAGAAAGTCACCAAGTGGCACATCATTATCATCAAGCAAGGTACTAGCACCATCATAAGCATTATCCATAGCAGAAGTAGCATCATCAATAACTTGCGACATATCAGAATTGGTAGCATGTGGTGGTGTTGCAAGCTTATTTATAACAGAAGGTGAATCTAAAGCAGAACTGGATGGCAGTTCCTTACCTCCCCTTGTTTTTTAGGGAAAAATCTTAGTCTTAGCATCCTTCAGATTCTTCATAGTGATAAATTAATAATAATCCCAAGTGACTCAACAAATATAGCTATGCTCCCCGGCAACGGCACCAGAAAAAGGTCTTGATACCCCACAAGCATAGGGGATCACAAAAGTTTTCGAGGGTAGAGTATCCAACCCAAATTTATAGATTCGACACAAGGGGAGCCAAAGAATATTTGAAGGTATTAGCAGCTGAGTTGTCAATTCAACCACACCAGGAGATTAATTATCTACAACAACGTGATCAGTAGCAAAGTAATATGATAGTTTTGATAGTAGTGATAGCAGCAATAGTAACGGTAACAGTGATAGTAGTATTTTGTAGCAAGTGCAACAGTAACAGTAACTATAGTAACTTAGCAAGAACAATATAAGATAAATTCGTAGGCATTGGATCAGTGACTTGTTGGATGATATCCATCATGACACAGTTATAACCTAGAGCGATATGGCACTAGCTCTAGTTCATCAATATAATGTAGGCATGTATTCCGTAAATAGTCATACGTGCTTCTGGAAAGAACTTGCATGACATCTTTTGTCCTACCCTCCCGTGGCAGCGGGGTCCATATTGGAAACTAAGGGATATTAAGGCCTCCTTTTAATAGAGAACCGGAACAAAGCATTAACACACGGTGAATACATGGACTCCTCAAACTATGGTCATCACCGGGAGTGGTCCCGACTATTGTCACTCCTGGGTTGCCGGGTCATAACACGTAGTAGGTGACTATAACTTGCAAGATCGGATTTAGAACATGGATATAATTGTGATAACATAAACGGTTCAGATCTGAAATCATGGCACCCGGGCCCAAAGTGACAAGCATTAAGCATGGCAAAGTCATAGTAACATCAATCTTATAACATAGTGGATACTAGGGATCAAGCCCTAACAAAACTAACTCGATTACATGATGAATCTCATCCAACTCCTCACCGACCAGCGAGCCTAGGAAGGAATTACTCACTTCCAGTGGGGAGCATCATGGAATTGGCGATGGAGAAGGGTTGGTGATGACGAAGAACGAAGATCCCCCTCTCTGGAGACCAAAACGGACTCCAGATCTGGCCTCCCGGTGAAGGACATGAGGTGACGGTGGCTCCGTCTCATGGATCACGATAATTCTTTCTCCCTGATTTTTTTCTGGAAAAATAGGATTTTATAGCGTCGGTTTCAGGGTCTACGGGGCCACCAGGTGGGGACAACCCACCTGGGCGCGCAAGGAGGGGGGGCGCGCCCTGGTGGGTTGTGCCCACCCAGGTGCACCCCTCCAGTGGATCTTGGCTCCAAAAATTCTTATTTATTGTATAAAAAAATCCTCACAAAGTTTCGTTCCATTCCGAGAACTTTTATTTTTGCACAAAAACAACACCATGGTAGTTCTACTGAAAACAATGTCAGTCCAGGGTTAGTTTCATTCAAATCATGCAAATAAGAGTCCAAAACATGAGGAAAAGCGTTAGGAAAAGTAGATACGTTGGAGACATATCAACTTCCACTCTTCTTCAATCCCTTGATTCAAATTTTCAGTAGCCCTGACATTTTACTCCCGCCTCTCCATCCCTCGCAATCTCAAAAATATCTACTCGCCCTTGATTCAAATTTTCAGTAGCCCCGCCTTGTTACTCCCGCCTCCGCATCCCTCGCAATCTCAAAAATATCTTCTCGCCCTTGATTCAAATTTTCAGTTGCCCCGGCATTTTACTCCCGCCTCTGCATCCCTCGCTATCTCAAAAATATTTGCTCGCCCTTGATCCAAATTTTTAGTAGCCCCGCCTTGTTACTCCTGCCTAGTAAATTTTCAGTTGCCGTGGTATTTCCTCAAACACCACCTTGCCCCCCCTCCACACATACCACACACTCCCCAAAACCTCTATTCACACAGACACACACCACCCCTCCCTCGCTTGAAACTATTGGTAGGTCGCCGCCATCGCCACCGTCGCCGCCTCCATCCTCAACCTCTGCATGTGTGCTGGGGAGCTCGAGGAACCAATGGCCAAAAAGAGGTTTATCGCGGCCTCTTCGCCCAACGCTGGCGAGGTGGCTGCCGAGGTGTCCCCGCCGTCCTCCACGGGCTCTTTATCGATCCGCCGTCGCCGGCCGCCCGATCCGCCCGCCGCCACACCCCTACGCCGGTTCGAGGACCTTCCCGTCCTCCCTCACGCTCCGCCGCCGACGAGATCCTACCTCGGGGTCCGGCAGTGGCGGTGGGGGATGAGGGTCGCCGAGATTACGCATCGGGAGACCCACACCCACCGGTGGCTCGGTAGCTTCCACACGGCCGAGCTCGTGACCATGGAGTACGACCGATGGAAGGTCAGCTACCATGGCGCAACGGCTAGGCTCAATTTCCCCTTCAGTACATGTCCGGTCGACCTCATTCCGCCGAAGCCAGGGGTAGTGAGCTCGGCTATGGCGCGGGAGGACTGCGAGGCTTGGGAGCGCCTCAAGGCCGAGGCCGCCGACGAGGCCTACATGCAAGAGCTCCGCCGGCAGCACCCGGAGCTCGTGGTGGAGCGAGTGATCTTTGCCGGCGCGGAGGGCGGCGAGGTTATCGTGCTCTCCTCCAATGACGAGGTCGAAGGCGGCGAGGACGGCAGCGCGGAAAGAGTCAAGGTGGGCGACGAGGACGAGGAGATCGACATCGACGAGTGGAGGAGTGTCTTCCCCAACGACCCCGACGACGGCACCGGCCCGGACCCGGCTCGCGGCACACCGTACCTGACGAAGAAGGATTGGCTCGACCTGCACTTTGACCGAAAGTAGTTTAGCTCAGTTTAAATTTATATTTTATGTTCGATTATGCAAAACTATATATGTTTATGTTTGAATGCATGCTACTTTCGGTTAAACCTGCTTTGAACTTGATCGAATAGAAGTTTACAACGTTAAGTTTAGGGGATCGACTAGAAATGGCCAAAAATTGATGGAGTATATATATATATATATATATATATCCACTAAGGGTTTTAGTCCGTTAACTTTAAGGATCGGCTAGAGATGGCCTTATGCCTTGCTTATTTCAGTTCTTCACAATGTGATGCCCTGTATGTGCAACTATTTACCGTGCAGTTCAATTTCATCAATAACAGTTTCAACAATACCACTATGAATTACAATATTTGGTTGTTGTTAAGGATGTTGCAGTTAACATGCCTTTTCGTTTTTTTAAATAACTAGTGTACTTTAGACCAATACAATACCAGTTTGAATGACTATTTGCTTGTTTTTAAATGTTATGCCTGATGCAGTTAACATACCTTTCCACTTCTTGTTTTGCTTAACTAGCGTGCTTAAACCTGCACACTGAAGCTATCGTTTGTAGATTATGTTGTCTACCATGGATATATTTGGTTGATGTTTAGCCTGTTGTGCTTAACATGCCTTCATATGTACTCATACAGGACAATATTGAGAATAGTGTTGTTTTCCATCGAGGTTAGTTTCATCGCATTACTTATATGTACTCACTGTTCAGGATATCGGTAGCTGGTACCATATAGCCTGGGGGCTGATAAGGGATTAATTGTCAAATCGGACATTTCACTGAATATATCTGTAACCCATTTATTAGTAGGTTAACTAGGGTCATATTTAATATATCTGAGGCTACATAGCAACATGCATTGTACTGAATGACTAAATATGCAATCCCAGGCTACATAGCAACAAAGAAGAGTGTTACCTTAATGTTCTAATGATGTTTAGATATACATGTAATAAAATCTTATATAATGGGATGGAGGGAGTGTTGTACTACATCATTTTGCAATTGTTGTTTAGCTTCTAATATTAACTTGGTGCTTTTAGGTACATATGTCATTGCCAAAGATCCACACTTCGACCCTTTCTGCGTATGGGGCAATGAGATATCCATGAACCAACATCGAGTGAGGAAACTGATAAAGATTGTTATTAAAAATGGGTCAAAAGATGTCCATCGAACTATTTGTTTACACTTTATGCAAGACAACAGTGAACTACATGATGGTAAGTAAGAACCCCGTAGCCTTATTTTTACTGCCCGTAATGAGTTGTGCTAGATGACAATGTCTGAATATTTTTTCCTTTGCAGTGGATCCTGAAGCAGTTTACTCAAGATTACCTCTCAAACTACATGATTAGCGGCTAGCCATCACAAGGGGTTGGACTAGAGTCGTGCATGCCTTCTGCATCCAGGAGAGCATAATAGGGCCATTCCGCTTCACCTTGTTCAGCAACCAGAATGTATGTCGCCTCTTTCTTTACCATATGTAATAGTACAAGTATAGAACCCTGGTTCATCATTCTTTATTTGGTGCTTATGTAATTCTTGAACATATGTACCCGTGAATCGAATAATGCATTGGTTGTTTGAACCTGATGGATATGAATAAAGCTATAGCCTACTTTCAAGTTCAAATTAGCTACAATTTTAAATAGCGGCAACTAAATTAGGGTGAAATTAGGGTGTGCAGGTCATTATGACGCACACGGTCTGTAAAGCACAGCGTGTGCGATATACATCATAATCTAACATGGTTCACGGAGAGGAAACGTGTGTAACAATGCACACAGTTGCTGTTTGCAAAGCGTGTGTGATGTCAGACACTATCACAAATGGTGCGGGAAAACTAAATGTGTGTGATTGTCTACCTATCATACACGGTTTACAATCATGAACTGTTTGTGATGTGCCAGGCATCGTAAACGTAGAGCCAGTTTGATACGTGCCTGGAAAACTCCCGTGCATGGAATGTGCCTGGTTTTAGGTAAAACCACAAAACTCCGACTGCGATGGCAATGCGAGCACAAACGGGTAGCAAGGATGAAACACTTGGGGTATTCGAGATATCAGAAACGGTTATATAGGTACAACTGTATGCATCAAGCTCCCTATCCCCGACGGTATCTGGGTCATGTGGGAAGGACCTCCCTATCGCAGTCACTCACTTGGCGACGGTTCCAAATGCCGTCGCGGAAAGGGGTTAAAAACCGTTTGTATAGCACCTCGCTATACCAATGAGCATTCATGCATTATATAGGGAGCGTGGATTGAGGAGGGATCGTTGGGCCCACCACGTCCCCCATTAGTGGGTATGTCGAGAGGTGGGGCCCAGACCAAGGGTCATTAAGAGTCCTCGAAAAATAGAACTTCCCTTGCAAGGAATTGACCTTGAAGAATTGTCATCATGTTTTTGAAAACATCGGGCCGGTTACACGATATCCTGAATAGCTGAGGCACCTTAAAACTGAGGAAAGGGAGTCTTGTCAAAATATATCTTACATTATCATATAAAACACATGGTCGCAATCAGGAAGTCCAAAGAAGACTTATAAGCCAAGCATAGCCTCGAAATCAGAAGTTGACATGGAAGATGGAACTCGCCTACAAAGCCGAAGACCTAAGATTGTGAAGACATCCCGAGCAAGATGCCCAATGTCCTCGGCTTGACGACTAGTTCATGGACTACAGTTGGTGTCCTGGATTAGGGGGTGCTAACCACGTCGGCCCGCTAGTCATGGGCCGGGCCAAGGACCCACCAAAGATTGATGAATGGGCCATGCAGGCCCTGGCCCTCGACGTAATCAAGATGAAGACCTCCTGGAGGCTTGGTGTACATTTTAAGCATGTTTGAAGGATCAACATGTTCAACCCTAGATTGTAACCGACCATGTGTAAACCCTAGATACCCCCGATGCCCATATAAGCCGTGGGGTTTAGTCTGTAGAGGCACACATACGCTGTTTAGAGATTAGAGCATCTTCATACGCTCTCGAGGTAGATCATCTTGTACATTGTACCCCATCACAATCAATATATAAGAAGTAGGACGTAGGCGACAAGTTCGTCGGCGAGGGGCGGATCTAGAGTGCGAGGGCGATAGGAGTGGGGACCGACTGGGAGACGGGATCGAGGGGGCGCGGCTGTCGCCCTTATCCCCTCGGGACGGCACCGGCGAGGTGGTTCGAAGGGGACGCGCCCCTGTTCGGGCGCGGTCGTGAACAGAAGAAGACGACCTGGGGGGAGGGGGTTTAGGTGGGCCGGCTTGGGTGAGGCCCAGTGGGGGCAGGGGCTTCGGCCTTTTATTTTTATTTTGATTCTTACTTTTCTTTTCTTTTAACCTTTCATGTTTTCTTTTAGTTTCATTTTATTTTAGCTTTTGTAAAATATACAGCTAGCCCCTAAATTAGTATTTATAATTAGGCTACTGCCCTAAATCATTTGGTACAATAATAAAAAAGTTTTATATTTGTTTATTATTTAAAAGCATTTCATATTTGTTTTAAGTCCCTGTTTTATTTATTTTTGGGCATTAAACCACTTTAAAAAAATGTTGGTTCACCACCGTAATTAGTTATGGAATATTTGCCACACTTTGAACATTTTAATTACATGTTTGAGAATTTTTGAATTTTGGACATTAATTTGAATTTGAATTCGCCTTCGATCAAATGAGGATTAGCAACAGTAATATGATGACATGGCACCATTAAAATGGGATTATTGTAGCTTAATTATCCGGGTGTCACACACATGCACCTTGAAGCCATCGACAATGACCTCTCGTATGTCGTCAAAACAAGCATTCCTAAAGTTGGTGAAGGTGTCACCGCTGCTGATGTGAAGAGGTTTGCTCAATTGGATTCAACCGCCAAGAACATCATTTGTGATCATCTGACTAAAGGGCGGTATGGTTGTGTGAGTGCTCTCGAATCTTCAAAGTTGATTTGGGAGTGGCTCTCCAAAGTCAATGAGGGTCCCATCGAGATTCTCGAGTTGGTGTTCTTTGCAATCTCTTCAACCGCTTCAAGAGGCTCGACATTGAAAATGGCCAGCTCACATTTTATCATCTCATCTTCAATGAGCTCTCTCTGCTCACCGGTGGTCACAGATCCGGCCGGATCCCCTCCGTCGGGGAATGGGAGGAGGTACAGCGTCCACGCGGTTGCTGTCAGCGAGGGAGGAGACCCATTGTCGGCGTGTGACGCCCGGATAATTAAGCTACAGTGAACCTCTGCTAATGATGCCACATCACCTCAGTTACTGTTGATAATCTCGCGTTAGTTCGAAACCGGTTCGAATTCAAATTCAAAATTAAGCAAACAATAAAAGTTTTCAAATGTCAAAAATAAGATGTTCGGAGTGAACCAAATAAATGCTTTTAAATACTAAGCAAATATTAAACTAGTTCATTTGGTCACCAAGCTTGTTGAGGTAGTGGCATATGTTATTATGCTAATTTAGGAGTAGGGGTTATATTTTTGTAGAACTATTTGCTAACAAAAAGGAAACACAAAAGAAGAATAAATGAAAACTAACAAAAAAATAAAAAGGAGACAAAGACTCCCCCCCCACTAGGCCGACCGGCCCAACTTGCAACTAGGCCACCAGGCCGGCCCGCACCGTCGCCCAGCCTACATCCCCCCTCGGTCCACCCCGCAAACCCTAACCCTCCACTCTCCCCACGATCCCCCCCCACTTCCCCCGATCCCATCTCCATCTCTCGATCTGGATCGGGCCGAACCCGGCGCCCCAACGCACCGGAGGCGTCCCCGACTACACGCCGGGCTGCCCCGTCACCGAACCTCCTCCCCATCGCCGCCCGTCGCTCGATGGACGTCTCGCCTTCCTCCCCAAAGCCCCACTCGCTGGACCGCCTCGTCCCCACCGACGCCGGCCTCGACCTCTTCGTCCCCGACGTCGTTGGTCTCGCCGTTGCGGACTCCGGCCACCCCCAAGCCGCCTCGAGCCCACTGCCCCCTCCCTACAGCTTCGCGGTGAGCCGCCGTGCCGGTTGCGCCCCCCCTCTCCTCCCTGCTCTGTGCTCTCGTACTCCGCCCCGGTCGCCGCTCGCGCCGTGCGACCTGGCCACGCCCGATGCACGTACCCGCGCACCACCGTCCTCCCGATAGCAGCGTCCGCCATGCCCCCCTTGCGCGCCCACCTCCAGCCGCTGTCGCCGCCGTGACCGTTGCCGTCCCCTGCTGCGCCACTCTGCATGCTGCTTCCGCCACTGCTGCTCGCCCCACCTGCCGTGTGCGAGCCCCACCCCATGCTCTGCTGCACCCTGTCCTGCTGGTCGGGGCTACCAGCTCCGCCGGCCGTGGCCTTCGCACCCCGTTGCGGCAAGCCCCGCCGTGGCCGCCGGCCAGCCAGCACGCACCCGGGTCTGGCGACCCGACGGCCATAGCCCCGTTCGGGTACCCCAGCCGGGTCCTGGCACCCGAGACCCGCGCCCGAGACCCGCAAAGGCCCCTGGGGCCTATGACAAAGGGGGCCCAGCCCCAGAACATTTTAATAAAAAAATGAAAATGAAAATGAATTAATAAAATTAATAATTAATTAATTAGTGAGTTAATTAAGATAATTATTCGATTTAATTAATCTAATTAATTAGTTAGTTTGATTAAATAGTAATTAGATTAGCTAAACCCTAATTAACCTAAACAGTATATGACAGGTGGGTCCTGCACGTCAGTTTGACCCAGTCAACGCCCTGTTGACTGCTGATGTCATGATGACATCATGATGACGTCAGCATACACTATTCTGGATATTGTTGGATTTAAATAAATAATTAAAATCAGAAAATGATTAAATCTTTAGAAAATCATATAAAATAAACCGTAGCTCAGATGAAAATACTTTCTACATGAAAGTTGCTCAGAACGACGAGACGAATCCGGATACGGAGCCCGTTCACCCGCCACACATACGTAGCATAGCAAACCTGTAACATTTCACCTCCGGTTCACCTGTTCGAAAACGCGAAACACCGGGGATACTTTCCCGGATGTTTCCGCCCTTCGTCGGTATCACCTCCTACCGCATTAGGGCATACCTAGCACCGCGTTTTGCCTCCTTATGTTTTGTGATGCTTTGTTTGCTCCGTATTTATTGTTTCTTCCCCCTCTCCTTCTCCGGTAGACTACGAGACCGACGTTGCTGCTGCCCAGTTCGACTACGGAGTTGACGACCCCTCCTTCTTGCCAGAGCAACCAGGCAAGCCCCCCCCCCCTGATCACCAGATATCGCCTACTCTTCTCTATACTACTTGCATTAGAGTAGTGTAGCATGTTACTGCTTTCGGTTAATCCTATTCTGCTGCATAGCCTGTCATTGTTGCTACAGTTGTTACCCTTACCTGCTATCCTACTACTTAGTATAGGATGCTAGTTTTCCATCTATGGCCCTACATTCTTGTCCGTCTGCTATGCTATACTATCGGGCCGTGATCACTTGGGCGGTGATCACGGGTATATACTTATATAATCTATACATGACACCTGTGGTGACTAAAGTCGGGTCAGCACGTAGGAGTGCCCGCAAGTGGATCTTTGTGGCGGAGCGACAGGGCAGGTTGAGACCACCTAGGCGAGAGGTGGGCCTGGCCCCGGAAGGCGTCCGCGGTTACTTCAAAATAACACGCTTAAAGAGTTCTTGCTATTTGATCTGAGTCTGGCCATTTGGTCTATACGCACTAACCAACTACGCGGGAACAGTTATGGGCACTCGACGTCGTGGTATCAGCCGAAGCCTTCGTGACGTCAGCGACCGAGCGGCGCGCGCCGAATTGGACTGGAACGCCACTAGGCTAGGTCTGCTTCCGGCCGCGTACGCAACGTGCAGGTGTGCAATGGGCGATGGGCCTAGACCCCTGCGCGCATAGGATTTAGACCGGCGTGCTGACCTCTCTGTTGTGCCTAGGTGGGGCTGCGACGTGTTGATCTTACGAGGCCGGGCATGACCCAGGAAAGTGTGTCCGGCCAAATGGGATCGAGCGTGTTGGGTTATGTGGTGCACCCCTGCAGGGAAGTTTATCTATTTGAATAGCCGTGTCCCTCGGTAAAAGGACGACCCGGAGTTGTACCTTGACCTTATGACAACTAGAACCGGATACTTAATAAAATACACCCTTCCAAATGCCAGATACAACCCGGTGATCGCTCTCTAACAGGGCGACGAGGAGGGGATCGCCGGGTAGGTTTATGCTATGCGATGCTACTTGGAGGACTTCAATCTACTCCCTTCTACATGCTGCAAGATGGAGGCTGCCAGAAGCGTAGTCTTCGACAGGACTAGCTATCCCCCTCTTAATCTGGCATTCTGCAGTTCAGTCCACTGATATGGTCCTTTACACATATACCCATGCATATGTAGTGTAGCTCCTTGCTTGCGAGTACTTTGGATGAGTACTCACGGTTGCTTCTCTCCCTCCTTTCCCCCTTTCCTTTCTACCTGGTTGTCGCAACAAGATGCTGGAGTCCAGGAGCCAGACGCCACCGTCGATGATGACTCCTACGACACTGGAGGTGCCTACTACTACGTGCAGCCCGCTGATGACGACCAGGAGTAGTTAGGAGGATCCTAGGCAGGAGGCATGCGCCTCTTTCAATCTGTATCCCAGTTTGTGCTAGCCTTCTTAAGGCAAACTTGTTTAACTTATGTCTGTACTCAGATATTGTTGCTTCCGCTGACTCGTCTATGATCGAGCACTTGTATTCGAGCCCTCGAGGCCCCTGGCTTGTATTATGATGCTTGTATGACTTATTTATGTTTTAGAGTTGTGTTGTGGTATCTTCCCGTGAGTCCCTGATCTTGATCGTACACATTTGCGTGCATGATTAGTGTACGGTCAAATCGGGGGCATCACAAGTTGGTATCAGAGCCGACTGCCTGTAGGAATCCCCCTTCCACACTCCTTGGCCGAAGTCGAGTCTAGACGTTGCAAAACTTTTACTAACATGGCTGTGCGGCCCATGGGCCCACGTCGCCATTGGATGGTATTAGGATATTTTACTCGATCTTTAGTCCGGTATTCTGAACTCTCTTCTATTCGGGTTAAACGATTTTTACTAAAATCTAACTTTAGGTTCTCGAAAATACTTTCTCCCGGAGGGCCCTTTCAGTCCAGATGATCGCCGGCTGCACCAGAAGATTTCGAAGATACTCTCCGATATTATCCCGAGAACTTATGCTCATTGCGTTTGCAATCCCCTACCCCCGATAACATCCCTATGGATAAATACTTACACCTGCCCTTCCTACTTTCATTCCCAGCTGCTCTTGTTATTACAAGATGCATCGAATTATTCTTCGACTTTTAAGAATCTCTTGAGCCACTGCCTTACAGATCTTTGCCGCATGAATACCCCTATGGATAATTCCTCATACTTATCGAGTATCCGTTCATCCACAGTTGATTCCTGTATTTCACAAAAGTCTTCGAAATACCATTCATTCTTCTAAAATTCCTTGACATCCTATTGCTCTTGAAATTCTTGTTTGCTTGCATTATGGTTAATCCCATAAGTCTCGTAATCTTATTGGCATCTCTTGTCATTATCATTTTGAGTCTGTTGATTCAATTTGTTGCGAATGCTCACAATCCTCAATCATATCCTAGAATTCATCCTTCCGGCTCAGACGTCATTTTAAACGTGAGCTGGATCTCGACCTATCAAATTGCCATCGATTGTACCCCTAAGCCTACTCAACTTATCCATCCTTGATCGGAGCGTTGCTTCTGACCCCCTGATTTGGAAATCATAATTCTTTTGCATTTGAACTTTGAGTTAGTCAGTTGTTTCTATAATCAGATCTCCTTGCATTCTTCTTCCTCTGGTTGAGTACCGATGCTCACATCAAATCCCTTGTGGACCATCGGTTCCTTTGTTGGATTTTATCCGACAGTGTCCTTCATATTGAATAACCTTGTGAGCCTTTCCATGGTATATAATGCCTTTGGTAAATTGTATCATCTGCTTTTGAACAATGCTCTTCTTTCGAGCTTGTAATATTTACTCCGAAGTTTGTGGTATATGTTCCTAAGATGCCCTGATGGGTTGAACCTATGCCTTCCTTAATCTGTGTGAACCCGAAAGTTTTCCAAGGTTCATACGCCTCTGGTAATTCACCAGGTAGGTCTTCGCACTCAAATTATTTTTAATAGAGCAGTGAATGAAAGGTTATGCATTGCAGAAGTGGGAGTCGACCTTGAACTTTGTGTTCATGCCCATGGACACGATGTAGATCTTATCATTAGAAGCTTCTCTTAAATTAATTATTACCTTGGTGTAAGTTCATCTTATATCTGGGATCTGGCCTTTTGCAATCGTGGTTCCGACCATGTTCTCCTTTAAACACCATTTCTCGTGCAAGTTTAAGCACTTGACTTCTGCAGAGCAATACCCAATCCAACCTCTATTTTAGTCTGTCGTCGAGTATTACCCCCCTGGTATCTCGAGATTATCACGGAACTGCATAACCTCTTATGAGTTCTCCATCAAGTATTACATTCTCATTGATTCCAATTTTTCATGGGCTCCGAGTTATTAAACACTCAAGGACATCGATAACTGAATCGAGTCCGCATGATGATTAAACAACTCTTAGTAATCTCCTTTGCTTACGAGTTCGTACTCGATCACGACATCCCTAGCCTGCTCGGCTATGTCATTATCGTGCCGATTTTAACTGTGCTACCTGGTCCTTCCCAGCGCACAAATTTCGACAGTGAGCTAATCTTGCGTCGATCTTCCTTGTCATATCACTTCTCCTTGAACAGCAAACTTGATTTCGAGTTTGTGTCCTACCCGTGGTTCCAATAACCTTTCGCTTTCATCATTCCTTTGACTTGATGTCATCGTCAATCAATTACATCTTCTTGAAAACCTCTCGACAAAATTGTCGTGATCATTGTCAATAGTTTGACTTCTTCCAAGTTGTGTGTCGAAATTCAGGATGAGAAATACCATCCTTGCCCCTCGATGAATTGTGTTATCATCGACAACATTCTTGCCTCCCCCAACACAAACTTGTTCATGTTTTGTGTTATACCTTGAGATCCTTGCTATCCAGCATTTGTTCTTCTTTACTTTGGAGTATTACCATTTTTTATATCAAGAATGTCGTGAGAATTTCACCACCTCTTATGACATCTTGATACAGGTGATACTTCTTGCCATATCCATTCATTCCTTGGTCCCCGTGTTGTTCCTAACCGGAAAACCGACAATTGAACTATGGTGTGCGACTTCAAAACTTCTAGCAACCTTATTGCTTTGAAGTTAATGGTCAACATTTCATTCTTAGACCATTGGTTATCGAATCACCATTCTAACATTGTTTGTGCTACCTAAGTCCGTATTTCGGGTGCGCCGTCAACCAATGTTCAATCGTGTATGTTTCATCGAGCATACCTCATTATATCATTTGAACTGACAAAAGCTGTCTCCTTATACACATAATTGTGGAAATCCATCTTTTGGAAATCTCAATGCAATGTCGCTGAGTCCATCAGCCACCTCCTAACCCTCTCCTAGGTTTAATGATGAACCCTTGTTCGGAACTCTCTTCCATAGTTCATCTCCCGAGAATCTTCGATGTCGTTTCGACAATTTGTGTTGCACCTTTCTTCTCAGGCATCCTGAATCTGAGTTATCCTAACACCGATCAGATCTGAATCTCGGTCAGATATGATGGTTGGAACATATTTCCAAGAGTTATAACGTTGGTCTTTATACAACCCGGTAAGGTGGTGTCTTTGCTTAGCACCCCTAGCCAGAGGACCTTTTGCTATAATTTCCTTTTTACCAAGGTTAACCATTCTTCCATGAGGAAATTGAAAGACTTATTCTATATGTTGTTCCTGATGAATCCTTTTTGTATCCAAGTCCGACCTTTGCTTGAAGACCATGTCAATGCTATCTCGAAGCATGTCTGTGTTACTCCGATCTTCAATAAAAACATTTGCAGCACAATGCTAAATGTTTCTTGCTCAATTATCCAAACACCGTTGTATGGGTAATGTCATGCAATTTCCCTCCCCTTACCTAAAGGATTTTCTACATTATATCCTGTCGTGGATATCATGTTCTGCTTGCCCTTGGGAAGGATATACCCCTGAAAGGCATGTTTAAACACATTTTCCTTTCCATTGTTCTGTTTAATTTGATAATCATATTTTCCTTTCCATTGTTTGGTTTAACCTTTCTTGTGGTCTATATGATCTAAGCAGTAATATTCTCCTGCTTATGTAAACACCTCGGTGTACAATTCTGTCAGCAAGCCCCTGTTACTATTGTTGATGACATTTCGGTAGCCACCGATGGATGAGAACCTTGCCTATTGGTCCGCCTCGTTAAACGAGCAGGAAAATGGTTCTCTTTGTCCCTCGCCCTTGGTACCAACGTTGTTGCCAACATAACTGACAGGCTACCCTCTGACATGTCTTGCTATCATGACCGTGTAAGATGCCAACTGCCTTCCTACTTTTAACCACATGGTGGGCCCATAACCCACAGTTCCACAGGATCAAAACCTGACTCTCCTGTACCCCCATGTTGCCAAAGTTATTCCTCGCGCTTGATTTCGTATATAATTCATGGGTCATCTTCCTAGTAATATACTTTGGTATCAGACGCAATACTTATTCTCGTTGCTCTGGACCCCTTCACACTTTGTTCAGGCATCGAACGATTGCCTACCCGCTTAATCTTCTCATAGTACCTCCTTACTTTGCTCTCAAAATTTTCTTAAGTTTCAGTTCGAGAGTTACTTTCCGCCACCTTCCCCCGATGTTAGCTACCAGGTAGTCAACCTTGCAGAGGTCCGTTCTTCCAGAATAACCACCCTTTATTCTTTCGTAAGTACGATGGAGTTCCCGAAGAAAGGATGACGACTTGATCATGGTGAGTTGAAGAAGAGAAATGAAGACATCAACGAAAGGGATCAACCTCTTCGAAAGGGCAACCAAGACCAAGAAGAATCGTTAGAATTTCGTAACCTAGTCTTTCCCCTTTACTCCGCCTCTTAAATCTCGGGACGAGATTTCTTGTAGTGGAGGAGAATTGTGACGCCCGGATAATTAAGCTACAGCGAACCTCTGCTAATGATGCCACGTCACCTCGGCTACTGTTGATAATCTCGCGTTAGTTCGAACCCGGTTTGAATTCAAATTCAAAATTAAGCAAACAATAAAAGTTTTCAAATGTCAAACTAAGATGTTCAGAGTGAACCAAATAAATCATAAGCAATTATGGTGGAGGACCCATATCTAAATAAAATATTTAAATACACAATAGTAGATAAAACAGCGGCAAAATAATTATTTAAATGCATTTAAATACCGCACCGTCGCCCAGCCTACATCCCCCCTCGGTCCACCCCGCAAACCCTAACCCTCCACTCTCCCCACAATCCCCTCACTTCCCCCGATCCCATCTCCATCTCTCGATCTGGATCGGGCCGAACCCGGCGCCCCAACGCGCCGGAGGCGTCCCCGACTCCACGCCGGGCTGCCCCGTCACCGAACCTCCTCCCCGTCGCCGCCCGTCGCTCGATGGACGCCTCGCCTTCCTCCCCGAAGCCCCACTCGCTGGACCGCCTCGTCCCCACCGACGCCGCCCTCGACCTCTTCGTCCCCGACGTCGTTGGTCTCGCCGTTGCGGACTCCGGCCACCCCCAAGCCGCCTCGAGCCCACTGCCCCCTCCCTACAGCTTCGCGGTGAGCCGCCGTGCCGGTTGCGCCTCCCCTCTCCTCCCCCCTCTGTGCTCTCGTACTCCGCCGCGGTCGCCGCTCGCGCCGTGCGATCCGGCCACGCCCGATGCACGTACTCGCGCACCGCCGTCCTCCCGATAGCAGCGTCCGCCGTGCCCCCCTTGTGCGCCCACCTCCAGCCGCTGTCGTCGCCGTGACTGTTGCTGTCCCCTGCTGCGCCACTCTGCCTGCTGCTTCCGCCGCTGCTGTTCGCCCCACCTGCCGCGCGCGAGCCCCGCCCCGTGCTCTGCTGCACCCTGTCCTGCTGGTCGGGGCTACCAGCTCTGCCCGCCGTGGCCTTCGCGCCCCGTTGCGGCAAGCCCCGCCGTGGCCGCCGGCCAGCCAGCACGCGCCCGGGTCCGGCGACCCGACGGCCATAGCCCGTTCGGGTACCCCAGCCGGGTCCTGGCACCCGAGACCCGCGCCCGAGACCCGCAAAGGCCCCTGGGGCCTATGACAAAGGGTGGGTCCCGCACGTGGGTCCCGCACGTCAGTTTGACCCAGTCAACGCCCTGTTGACTGCTGACGTCATGATGACATCATGATGACGTCAGCATACACTATTCTGGATAATGTTGGATTTAAATAAATAAATAAAATCAGAAAATGATTAAATCTTTAGAAAATCATATAAAATAAACCGTAGCTCAGATGAAAATACTTTCTACATGAAAGTTGCTCAGAACGACGAGACGAAACACCGGGGATACTTTCCCGGATGTTTCCCCCCTTCGTCGGTATCACCTCCTACCGCGTTAGGGCATACCTAGCACCGCGTTTTGCCTCCTTATGTTTTGTGATGCTTTGTTTGCTCCGTATTTACTGTTTCTTCCCCCTCTCCTTCTCCGGTAGACTACGAGACCGACGCTGCTGCTGCCCAGTTCGACTACGGAGTTGACGACCCCTCCTTCTTGCCAGAGCAACCAGGCAAGCCCCCCTTGATCACCAGATATCGCCTACTCTTCTCTATACTACTTGCATTAGAGTAGTGTAGCATGTTACTGCTTTCGGTTAATCCTATTCTGCTGCATAGCCTGTCATTGTTGCTACAGTTGTTACCCTTACCTGCTATCCTACTGCTTAGTATAGGATGCTAGTTTTCCATCTATGGCCCTACATTCTTGTCCGTCTGCTGTGTTATACTATCGGGCCATGATCACTTGGGCGGTGATCACGGGTATATACTTATATAATCTATACATGACACCTGTGGTGACTAAAGTCGGGTCGGCTCGTAGGAGTACCCGCAAGTGGATCTTTGTGGCGGAGCGACAGGGCAGGTTGAGACCACCTAGGCGAGAGGTGGGCCTGGCCCTGGACGGCATCCGCGGTTACTTCAAAATAACACGCTTAACGAGTTCTTGGTATTTGATCTGAGTCTGGCCATTTGGTCTATACGCACTAACCAACTACGCGGGAACAGTTATGGGCACTCGACGTCGTGGTATCAGCCGAAGCCTTCGTGACGTCAGCGACCGAGCGGCGCGCGCCGAATTGGACTGGAACGCCACTAGGCTAGGTCTGCTTCCGGCCGCGTACACAACGTGCAGGTGTGCAATGGGCGATGGGCCCAGACCCCTGCGCGCATAGGATTTAGACCGGCGTGCTGACCTCTCTGTTGTGCCTAGGTGGGGCTACGACGTGTTGATCTTACGAGGCCGGGCATGACCCAGGAAAGTGTGTCCGGCCAAATGGGATCGAGCGTGTTGGGGTGATGTGGTGCACCCCTGCAGGGAAGTTTATCTATTTGAATAGCCGTGTCCCTCGGTAAAAGGACGACCCGGAGTTGTACCTTGACCTTATGACAACTAGAACCGGATACTTAATAAAATACACCCTTCCAAGTGCCAGATACAACCCGGTGATCGCTCTCTAACAGGGCGACGAGGAGGGGATCGCCGGGTAGGTTTATGCTATGCGATGCTACTTGGAGGACTTCAATCTACTCTCTTCTACATGCTGCAAGATGGAGGCTGCCAGAAGCATAGTCTTCGACAGGACTAGCTATCCCCCTCTTAATCTGGCATTCTGCGGTTCAGTCCACCGATATGGTCCTTTACACATATACCCATGCATATGTAGTGTAGCTCCTTGCTTGCGAGTACTTTGGATGAGTACTCACGGTTGCTTCTCTCCCTCTTTTCCCCCTCTCCTTTCTACCTGGTTGTCGCAACCAGATGCTGGAGTCTAGGAGCCAGACGCCACCGTCGACGACGACTCCTACGACACTGGAGGTGCCTACTACTACGTGCAGCCCGCTAATGACGACCAGGAGTAGTTAGGAGGATCCCAGGCAGGAGGCCTGCGCCTCTTTCGATTTGTATCCCAGTTTGTGCTAGCCTTCTTAAGGCAAACTTGTTTAACTTATGTCTGTACTCAGATATTGTTGCTTCCGCTGACTCGTCTATCATCGAGCACTTGTATTCGAGCCCTCGAGGCCCCTGGCTTGTATTATGATGCTTGTATGACTTATTTATGTTTTAGAGTTGTGTTGTGGTATCTTCCCGTGAGTCCCTGATCTTGATCGTACACATTTGCGTGCATGATTAGTGTACGGTCAAATCGGGGGCGTCACAAGTCTCCCAATCTACGGGCCGTGTTGTTCTCTATGACACAATGCCGACGCGTGTGTGCCTCCGACCTCTTCTTCCTTGTTGCTGTAGTGGGGGAAGATCCACCCTCCCGCCACCCACATAGCCACATCTCGACGATCCTCAGGTATAACTTCCTTCGAAAACGGCCTTGCCCTACTGCCCCAGCTCCCCATCTCGATGTATGTGGATCTTTTCAACTTCTCAAGCCCACACGTAGCTATGCTCGATCGGTTGTTCCAAAGCCCTCTAACTTTTTACTATTAGAGGTAAGGCTATTTCATGCAGTCGAATCTATGACTTGGTTCATGCAGCTGGAGCAGCCACCACGCCGAGCCACTACCCCACCCCGTGCCGTTCACCTGGATCCAAGCGTTAGATCCGAAATGGGCCCGCGACCACCACTGACCCGCAGCCGCCGCCCTGCAGGAGCACACTCAGGCCACCGCCCCACCGACCGCGCACGCCGCCTCCCCGAGCATCTGTTTTCACCCCGCGCAAGCGCAACACCTCCACGCGCCCAGGGTGCCCCATACCAGCCGGGGGTGGGCGAGAGGAGGGGGAACGAGGCCTCAGCGCCGCCAAAGCTAGCCATTCTTTGCCAGGCGGCGCCTGTCGGCGGCGGCGAGGGGAGAAGGAGGGAGGGAGTTGGAGTCCCGGCAGCTAGGGTTTCCCCCTGTCACTCGAGGGAGCGACCGGGTGGGGGAGACGGGGAGAAGGGTATGGTCTTGCAAATTCCTTGAACATTGTAGTAGGGAAGTGAATAAGGTTGCTCATGAACTCGCTGGGCTAGCTATTTTTTTCTGTGACAAGAGATTAGACGATGTAACCGTTATTTCCAATTTATAGAATTGATGATTTTTCAAAAAATAAAGATCGCAAAGTTTTGGTGAGGCCAGGACCGCATGCTAGGTGTTACAAGTTATTCTATTTTTTTATAGATAAAAGACGATAATTACAAGTTATAATAACTTTATGGAGTTAGACCAAATACACAGTTGGATAGGCCAAATCACACGGAAATACTGAATACGTTCTCAAGAGACATATCCGTCCATTTCCCGATGTAACCTTTCTGTTTTGGCACAGCGTGTCACTCTTGAGCAACTACATGGAGGAATTAGCCGTGTCCTTTTTCAAATCAAAGTAACTAAAACTGGTCTGCGCGGAGGCGCGTTGCATTATGTGGCTGACAATATTCCACCGCGTGAATCTACTCAGCAGATGGAGAAAGGTTCCAGTATAAAAACCATTCATGTCTCCAATTTTCAAAAGGCACGATACGGCTTGCCAAGAACAGCGATGTTCGTCACATTTGACGGTCTACTGCTCGTTTGACTGGAGTGAACTAATGTACGTAGATGCTACGACTACCCTGAAGAAAGTAACAGGTTGAACGAAAGCACATAATCTAATTGGAGACCGCAGGTGCTAAGCAAAGAATCTAACGGCCGGCCCAGCAGGGCTGGATCCTTTGCACCAAGGCCTGGACGGAGGAAGGAAGTTGCCGAGGCATTGCCTGTGACCATACAGTAGTCAAACGCGCGCGTGACCTCACACTGCCTGTGTCATGGCGATGACGACTTGTATATGTGCAGTAGCCATGCCTCCCTTTGCTTGCTTCCTTTGATTCGAGTATCTACTATGGTCGCCCGGTCGTCGGGACCAACTCCCGTGCTTCCATGCAGCTTCCTCCTCCGTCCGTCCTCATTGCTTTCAACATTTTCCTTACTACTTTTCCTCCCGCCCGATAAGAATGGGAGTGGCACGCAAACACCTCAACTTAATTAATTAGAGAACCCGTTCACCCTACCTGCGCCTACGCTGAAGCTTATAACGGTGAACGCTGCACAGTAGCTAGCGGGGTATCACTAGTGGTGTAGCACTGCTGTAGTTGCATGGCATCTTCGGGCAGCGCGGGGAGAGACGTGCCGGCGGCGAGGGCGGTGAACGACCTGATCGAGGCGCGCGAGGGGGCGACGAGGCTCAAGGGCATGCTGCAGGAGCAGTCGTCGGAGTTGACAGAGCTGATGGACGGGATGCTCAACAAGCTGTCCAGCGCTCTGTCGGCGTTGGACACCGGCTGCACGGCCGGAGCGTCCGCGTCCGGGTCGGCCGATGGGGTGATCAGGGCGAGGGCGGAGAGCTCGACCGGGAGGACGAGGAAACGCAGCTTCAGCAGAAGGTTAATAACCGAACTCTCTTCAGGAGCACACGGTCGATCTGAACAGTGTGTTGTGCTGATTAACTTCTTTTCTTTGGCAAAAGCCAGCTGAGTTCCTTTGATCGATGCTCATTTTGATTAGTTTGCTCATCAACCTTTATATGGCAGATTAGAAGGCTTCTCTGGCAAGCGGGTGACTGACACGCTGGTTGATGGTCACATATGGCGGAAATACGGGCAGAAAGAAATCCAAAACTCAACTCATCCGAGGTACGTACACTTGTTTTGCGATGGAAACTGGAGGAAATTAAATCATGAGCTTCGTTATGGTTTGATCTTTCAGGAGCTATTACAGGTGTACGCACAAATCAGACCAAGGCTGCAACGCCAAGAGGCAAGCCCAGATCTGCGAGACCCATCCAATCAAGTACGACGTCACGTACTACGGCGAGCACACCTGCAAGCCTCCCTCCAATACCCCAATGATCATTGCCGCTGCGAGCGACGACCGCGCAGAAAACCTCGTCAGTTTTGCCCCGACGTTTCCTCAGTTGGGCCAGGCCACTACTCAGCTGTCCTCCTCCTGGTGCACCAGCGTTGACGACGTGTTCAGCTCCTCGTCCGACCCGTTCGTGCAGGCGCACGAGCTCGCCGCCGTCGTGGGATCGGCCGGGAGGACGTCCTCGACGGTGGGGTCGGTGCCGGACCACAGCGGGAGTGGGATCGGCGACATGGCGGGAGGCGGCCAGGGTGGCGGCACGGGCAGTTTCCCGTCGTCGCCGAGCAGCCTCGGGTTCGTGGTGGGCTCTCTGGGCAGCATCGGAAATGACGATTTTTTCCTGTTCGATCCATGACAAGGGATTGAATCCTTTTTTTCCGGTGGTTCCATCCATCACTTCACTTGCATGCAAGCATGCATGCATTGCATATAGCATCCCGTGCATGATGCGTGCATGCGCATGAATCTAACCAGTGTGCAACTGTACTTTTAGATAATAACCAGTGCACAACTGATATTCTGTAGATTACAAAAGGTTGGTAAAGATCAGCATATGTATACGTACGCCAAGCTGTGTGTTTGTGCAGGAATCTGTTATAGATCGCCAAATCGAGTAATGATAACAGCGCCAGTTTACTCAAGATACTAGATCCGGACTATGTAGTTTCCATGAGCAGATCCGAAGAACATATACTGTATGAATTAAATAAAAATACGGCTTGAAATGTTGATGTATGAGGTACAGTGGAATATTGATATTTACATTTGAATTGTTGAACAAATATGTTTCTGCACAAACATAAAGAGATAAAGGTAAAAATAAATATATTGTCGCTAAACTAAAATTAAATTGGCAAAATCAATAAACCGTATATATTTTACTTCATATAGTACATGTCCATCACTAAACCAAAAAATAATTGGGTCAATACGTTGATTTCTCACAAAATAACTATTTGTGCTGTAAATCATATCAAAATTTCATATTAGGTGAATAAATAATCCAAAATTTAAATATGCAAAAATAATTAAAATAAAATAAGATAATTATTTATTTATTTGTTTGTTTCGCTCAAAAAGGCGAGTTAGGTTTTGCTTGAACTCTTCATATAGTCTACAAATAGAAATAGCTATTCTTTTAAGAACATCTATAGCCTCTATAGCCATTTTACTCGCAAAAAAAATCTATAACTATTTCAGGTGAATAAATAACCAACTAATAAATAAAATAAAATAAGGCAATTCGATGGAATGAGGCTTACCTCAACATGCAACCATGCAAGGAAAAATACCCACCACCACATGCAGCCATGCATGAAAAAATATTATTCATTACATTTATACTTATATTCAATAAATATTTTACCAATATACATAACCAAATTAACAAGTCATATGTATTTAAAAAATCACATGTTGTTAATCTAAATATTTTTATTCCATGCTATCAAATATCATTGAAATATATTAAACCGACAAAGGTACCATCTAGTCAATGAAAATATACATGTTGAGAGATCGCGCGCGCGCGGGGGGGGGGGGGGTATGCAGTCTCCATAGTGGTCCTGGGCTGGTGCGTAGGTTGGAAACTTTTGTTTTCTGCTGCGTTACCCTACAGTGGCATCATGAGCCGTGCTATGCGTAGATGCAGGTTGCGATCTAGAATACATAGAGATGTATGGGTGTTGCACAATATAATTAGGTAGTAGATGAGTTTTATTACTGAAAATTATTTGTGCCGGTAGCAGATGAAATCCGGGGGGGTGGTAAAAAACCAGCAAATAGGTAGTAAAAAAAGTGTAATCTTCTTACAAATCATGCACTACTGGGAAAGGGCTTATAGGTGAACCCTAATGAGTGGCGGGCAAAGGAGGGCACCCGCCACTGCTAATTTTGAAAGCAAGTAGTGGCGAGTGTTAAAACCCGCCCGCCAATGCTACGCAAGTAGCTATGGCGGGTGGCGAAGATAACCCGCCACAACTGTGCATTTTCTAATTCGTGCCCGGCTGGCAAGCTACCGTGGCGGATGCAGATAGGTGCCCGCCACGGTTCACTTCCACAGCTGTGGCGGGCGGCTTTCTGAACCCGTCACAGCAATATTTGGGCACCCAGGCGCCAAACGTCTTTAAATATTTTCAGATAGTGGGTGGCGGGCTCTAGCAGTCGCTCGCCACAGCTATATTTGGCCACGTTGCCGCCTCCCACGCTTATACTGGGGTGGCGGGCTACTCCATGCGCCCGTCACTGCTATACATGACCTTACCTACCCCCCCCCCGACAGTCGGATCTCATTCTAAATGCAAACTCTTTCTCCCTCCTCTCTCGCCGCCGCCAGTGTCATGGCGTCGTCCGTCGCCACCGGCGAGGTTGCGGTCTGCCGCCTCGAATGGCGTCGAGGAGCCAATCTTCCCCGTTGCCCGTGTCGTCTGTCCCCACCTCGAAGTTCATCGGCGTCGCCGTGCAATGCTACCTCGAACTACTTCCCCGTGGCCGTCGCCCGTACCTTCCTCCGCATCCAACGTCGTCCTCGTCTCCGTCGAACTCGCCGTCCGCCTCCGCCTCCGCCATCGACCTCCACCTCATCCATCCCGCCGTCCGACTCCGGCCCGGTAAGCACACCTCCCTTCTCTCTGTTAATGGGTACTTGTGGTATGGGCTTCATATGGATAGAAATGTTCATACAACAATTTAGTAGTGTAGTTAAAATGTACAACATATGAATAAAAATCTAGTACAACATTTTGGTAGTGTAGCTAAAATTTGTTGTATGATGTACCATTGAATCTTCATAAGTGAATGTCTTAAAATTGAATGTGTGTGCTACACAAAATGTACTACATATGGATGAGCATATGGTGCATTAGTTTTTTCATGATGCAGGTGTATTCATAGTGAGTGCCAATGTTTTTGTGAAGTGTGGATTAAGTTCGGTTTCGCTTAATTTCTGGCACTCAATATGTCCAATTTCTATCAAAGTCGTGCTGTTTTTTCTAAATGTTATATCTAAATGTCAAATTTTTTAATACGATTTAGATGAAGAAGCCAAGACGCCTCGTTAGGACTCCTACACCCATAGACGGAATTCCTACTGCCATAGACATCGTCATTAGGGTGACTCAGTACACCAAGATCGTGCTCGCCTATGTCGAGAGTGCTCGAGCAGCCACCGAGAGCGCTCAGTCATATTTCAAGAGCGCTCAGGCATATTGCGAGAGCACTAGAACAGCCGTTGCAAGCGCTAGAGCAGCCGCGGAGAGTGCGTGAGCAGCCGTTAAACCTGCGAGGACCACCCAAGAGGAGATCACGAAGATGGCGGAAGGCGAGGATAGCTCATGATGTTGCTGAACAACGAGTGCACTGCTTTCATGTGATCTATATGATCAATGCGTGTGAACTTAATTTCTATGTTGCTATGATGGAGCTAAACTTTTGCTTCCAAACTACTAATGAATTGTGCAACGTGGTGATTTGTATCGTCTATGATGCTATGAAGATTATGATGTGACTTTGCTCTATGTGATTGGATAACTATGAAATTGACTTGTTGGCTTTTTTATTTATTTACGTAGATGAAGTGGAATTGGTATGTTTGTGTACACCGGGGAAAATCTTGGAATTTATGATTCATGGGAGATATGCAAGGAGCAAGTGGACCGTTACAAAAACAGCTGCTACAAAGGATATAAGACTAAAAAAGAAGCTGAGAGTCATTATGCCAACTACGTCCCCATATAAGTTGAGGATCATTATGTCAATTACGTCAAACAAGAGAAAATCAACTATGAAGTATGCAATCCCGTGTAGACAAGTGGACGAGTAAAGAATTTGATTATCTTTATCTAGCTCATTGTCATTATGGTATTGTTGTTATCATGGGCCATACATGGGCCAGAAGTTACAACGGGTTGGAATCATATTGGACAGCCCAGATGAAGCTACTGGGCTTAATTCCGATAGGCCGTAACGGGCTGTGAGTTACCGGGCCATAAATGGGCTATATACGAACAAGCCGTTAACAGGCTTCCCGTGGGCCGGTCCGTTACCTTTTGACCAAGTCAAACGGGCCGGCCTTTTCACCGGAATGGGCCTCTGTTGGGCCGTGCCACGTGTCGACCTATCATAAGCGCCTCATGTCCAATGAATGGATGACATCTGTCCCAATGTTGAGCCAACACGTGTTTCCTCCGGCCAATGACAATTTTACACATGGAAAATCCGCATTGGTCCGGGCTGTTAACGGGTTATCGGATCCAAAACCGGACCCGATAGCTTAATGGCAAACCGTTACGGTGGATGCCACATGTCGGTCACCCTTGACGAAAGCACTTCTATGACGCGCGATTTATCGTCATGGAAGTGCACACTTCCGTGATGATACTTTTGGTAATGTCATGGAACATTTCTACGACAACACATGTATGACTATCTTGATTCTGTCATAAAATCGTCATGGATGTACATGCATGACAGAAAATGTGACCTACTGTGAAAAACACGTATCATCACGGAAGTGTATTTCTTTGTAGTGCATGTTACGGACTTGCCTCCGCACACGATGCCGCGGCACGCTGCGTCGCCGCCTTCTACGGCTCGTTCCTGGCTCGGCCTCGTCGGGAGGGGGAGGGGGGTCCCGTCCCCCCTCCCTCCCCCTCCCCCGGCTCGGCCTAGCGCTAACGCGGCAGTGCGCTCGTTTGACACGCGCGGTGCGGTTATTCTGTTCCCCCCCCCCCACGCACCCACACCCACTAAGATAGATAATGGGGGCAAGTCCATACAAAGAAGATGTGTCAGTGCAACTATGCCCCTCGGTTCGGTGCTGGTTTTTCTCCTGAAAAGATAGATAATGGCGGCATGTCCAAACAAGAAAGATGTGTCAGTACAACCATGCCCTCAGTGCGGTGCTGGTTTTCCCCAAAAAATATAGATAATGGGGCAAGTCATGTTACCGACTCGCCTCCGCATGCGACGCTGCGGCACGCCGCGTCTTTACCTGCTACGGCTCGTTCCTGGCTCGGCCTCACCGGGATGGGGGAGGGGGGGTCGGTGCGCTCGTTAGACAAGCGCAGTGCGGCTATTCTGTCTCCCACCGCCCATGCACTCACACCCCCTAAAAAAGATGTTTTTCAGTCCATACAAAAAATGTGCTAGTACGACTATGCCACTCGGTGCGGTCGTATATATCTTACCCGGATGTTTCATAAAAAATCAAAACAAATGCTGAAAAAATGAGAACAAAGAGAAAGCGAGGGAAACACACTATAAAAAAGATGTTAGTTCAAGCAGAGGAGAACATTCAGTACTAAAATAAAAAAATACTTATACTAGGCAAAAACAAAATCATAAAAACTAGAGCAAAAATGCTAATAAACCAAAAAATTGACCGCCCATGGGACAGGCCGGCCCAACGCAGGTGGGTACTAGGACTCAAGCCAACAGCGAAACCACCGGCGAATTCCATTGTAAACCAGACTGCAGGACCAACCAACTAGGGCCCATAGGTCATGACAGAGATCGAGCACCGTGTATAAGCGCTCAGGTATGTATCCGGAGGAGTTCGACCAACAAGACTCAGCAGCGCTTATAAACAGGTCAAGAGCCCCCTCGATTAGCGAGGCGGGACTAAACGCATAGCGCATGCGCACGCGGCACTGCACAGCCGCGCGGACGACCTATTTGGGCCAAAAACAATTGCTACGAGGGACGGTCCAATACAACAGTGTGACCCATTACAAAATTCCTACCGATCACACATGAACCAAATTAAAAGGGACAAATGCAGATAATTTAAAAAACTCATAAAATATTCAGTTCAAAAAAAAGAATGTAGAAAAGTTCAAACACATGTTCGTTGTAAAAATAAAAAATTAAACAAAAAATACTTTTTTTGAAAGATAACTATATAAAAGGATACTTCAACGTAGAAGATTGTAATAAAATTTCAGAAACAAATTTTTAAAAAGTTCAACTACTAAAATTCAAAAGGTTCGAGTAAAATTAGTACTGTGCAGCAAGATTAAATTCTTTTTATTTACAAAATACTAGAACTATCACTATTCAACTAAAAAATAAATTATGCTCTAAATTCCTGTCAATAGTAAGAAAAAATGCTCTACAACAAACAAATACGGTTGGCCATTGACATCCAACATAGTTCAGTACTATCATTAACAACATGCAAGTTGGTCCTACATCCATCATAAGCGTATATTTTTCGTGTGCGAGCTATGTACATGAAAATATCCTAGTAAAAACAAAGGATGCACATCAGTTCAACTATAATTGTTCCAATTCAAATTAAAAAATATAAAAATATAAAAAAGTTGTGCTTGAGCCAAAATAGAAAGCATTGCATTAAAAAAACAGAGCATACAATAACATACGAACAAATTGTTCCAAACCATCTGGTTATAACATAGAATTCAACCATCTCACATGCATTGTTTAAAAAAATACTGCAACATAATCAAACGCACAGAAATCTCACAACCAGCGTCATTTGCCAAATTTAAACCTACAGCACATAAACTCTGAATGTCAGAGAGTCATCTTCCCTGGAGAACATAACCATAACCACATCTCCATCCTTAATTCCACACTCTGCCACAAACTCCTTCCACCCAGTAGTTAGGTTGATGCAACCATCAAAGTCGATGTGGTAGGCAGCTTCCATCAACTGATACCCGTTTTTGTCTGAAGTCTCCATCTTCACTATCCCCAAACTAGGAGCAACAATCCTGATTCTGGGTGACATTTTCTGCAGATGGGGAAGGGAGTAGAAAATAAAGTGAACACCTAACATAACTGAATATTTGCATAGATCTAGCAACTGTTGCATAACAAAGTGAAAAAAATATTTGAACCAAAAGAAAAACACCAAACTAACTAGTGATATGTCCTAACTAAACTGAAGAAATATACATATCAATACCCCTACAGTAAAGCATCTGACAAAAATAGGACAAGGATTATACAAAAAGGGATAAATACTGTTAACTAATGAACAAATACACACACAAATCCCAACTGTTAACTTCTGACAAAACCAAATAAAAATTATAGACAAACTATTGATAAAAATAAACTACAGATTCAGTCCATGGGATTCAAAATGAGACCTACAAAAGAAGAAAACACAAACAATAGAAACACATACCCATAATTCCTCCAAGTCCCCAACCGTCAGGCGACAAACATACGGAGCACGAAACCCATGGTTGCTTGATACGTCTGCAACGTATGTATAATTTTTGATTGTTCCATGCTATTATATTATCATTCTTGGATGTTTTACAATCATTTTATAGTCATTTTATATCATTTTTTGGTACTAACCTATTGACATAGTGCCCAGTGCCGGTTGTTGTTTTCTGCATGTTTTTTTACATCGCAGGAGATCAATATCAAACGGAGTCCAAACGTAGTGAAACTTTTTGTAGATTTTTTTGGACCAGAAGACATCCATTGGGCCAAAGAAGTACCGAAGAGGGAGCCCGAGGTGAGGACAAGACAACAGGGCGTGCCTGGAGGCCCAGGCGTGCCTTGGTGGGTTGTGCCCACCTCAGTGGCCTCCCGAACCGCCTCTTTACTCTATAAATACCCCAATATTCCAAAAATCCTTGGGGAGTCGACAAAAATCAATTCCAGCTGCCGCAAGTTCAAGAACCACCAGATCCAATCTAGACACCATCATGGAGGGGTTCACCATGTCCATTGGTGCCTCTCCACTGATGCGTGAGTAGTTATTTGTAGACCTACGGGTCCGTAGTTAGTATCTAGATGGCTTCCTCTCTCTCTTTTGATTCTCAATACAATGGTCTCTTGGAGATCCATATGATGTAACTCTTTTTGCGGTGTGTCTGTTAGGATCCGATGAACTTTGAGTTTATGATCAGATCTATCTTTTTATCCATGAAAGTTATTTGAGTCTTCTTTGATCTCTTATATGCATGATTGCTTGTAGCCTCCTATTTCTTCTCCGATATTTGGGTTTTGTTTGTCCAACTTGATCTATTTATCTTGCAATGGGAAGAGGTGCTTTGTGATGGGTTCGATCTTACAGTGCTTGATCCCAATTACAGAAGGGGAACCAACACGTATGTATCGTTGCCACTAAGGATAACAAGATGGGGTCTATTTCTACATAAATAGATCTTGTCTACATCATGCCATCGTTCTTATTGCATTACTCCGTTTTTCCATGAACTTAATACTCTAGATGCATGCTGGATAGCGGTCGATGTGTGGAGTAATAGTAGTAGATGCTCGCAGGAGTCGGTCTACTAATCTTGGACGTGATGCCTATATAATGATCATTGTCAGGATATCGTCATGATTATTTGAAGTTTTATAAATTGCCCAACAGTAATTCGTTTACCCACCGTTTGCTATTTTTCTCGAGAGAAGCCACTAGTGAAATCTACGGCCCCCGGGTCTCTTCTTTATTTTGCCTTCGCGATATATTTTTATTTGCTTTAAGATCTATTAAACCAAAAATACAAAAATACCTTGCTGCACTTTATTTTATTTGGCGATCTATCTATCAATTTATTACAACTTTCTCACATCCATTTGCCAATTTCTGGCGCCATTGCCCGAAAGGGATTAACAACCCCTTTAATACGCCGGGTTGCGAGTATTTGTGTACAGGTGTCGTTCACGTAGTGTTGCGTGGTTCTCCTACTGGTTCTATAACCTTGGTCTCATCCTGAGGGAAATACCTACCGTTGTTGTGCTGCATCATCCCTTCCTCTTTGGGGAAATACCGACATAGTTCAAGCAAGCATCAAAAGGAATTTCTGGCGCCGTTGCCGGGGAGACATCATCAACATCTACCAGGTTCCTAATCACAAATATCATCTCCTTACAATTTACATTATTTGCCATTTGCGTCTCGTTTTCCTCTCCCCCACTTCACAAAAAATTGCTGTTTTATTCGCCCTCTTTTTCGCTCGCCGTTTTCTTGCCAGATCTATCCGTGTTCTTGCTTTCTAGTCATAATGGCTAGCGTGTCTACTCCTCCTTTGTCACCAGATTTTGAAGTTTTATACTTCAAGCAACGACAAGGAGAAAATTTGAAAGATGCTTGGTATAGGTTAATGGAATCCTATCGTGTTTGTAACCTAAAGGGAGACGCAAAGATTTTGTTTCGTAATTTTTACATAGGATTGTCTTTGCATCATAGACAAATCTTAGATTTCGCCGCTAAAGGGAATTTATCAAGCTTGATGCTAATGCTGCCTATGAAATTTTAGAAGGAATTCTGGGGGTTCCACCTCAAAAGAAGGGTTTTCTTTCACCCCAGAGAGAGTTCAAATGTTGGACAAACTTGGTGATTTGCACAAACATATGGTTGAATTGCAAAAATACGACGAACCCCTCAAACATCTTAATGGTAGTATCAATCGCATGAATACCTTGATTACTCTCTACAATAAGTGATTAGATATTTTAGATCTAAAGATGGTTTCTTTTCCTGAGAATTTAGGGAAGTTCAAAGAGCCTCCCGGGTTTGAGAAAGCCATTACAAAAGTTGCCAAAACTAAGGATAAAAAGATGTAGATCCTTGCTTTATGCCTAGCTAGGGGCGTAAAATGATAGCGCTTGTTGGGAGGCAACCCAATGAATAAAATTTATTTTTGCCTTTTGCTTTCTGTTCTTGAGTGCTTGCACAATTATGCTACTGTTATGATTGTGTTTTTTGTGTTTTAATTAATGTTTGTGCCAAGCAAAGCCTTTAGGATCATGTTGGGTGATAGTTGATTTGATCTTGCTGAAAAATAGAAACTTTTGCGCTCACAAAAATAATTCTCATTTTTAATAGGAGTGTGATAAAATACCAATTATTTTTGCAGAAGATTAATATAAAAATTTCTCACGTGTTCCTAATTTTTCAGAATTTTTGGAGTAACATAAGTATTCGAAATATCCAGATTGCTAGAGATTGTTCTGTTTTTGACAGATTTTGTTTTCTTTGTGTTGTGTCCTTGTTTTGATGATTCTATGGCTTCCTTTGAAGAGTTTTTGCCATAGAAAAGTTGGAATACGGTAGATATAATGCAAGAATAAAATATGAATGGGTTTTCAACAGTTCTTATAGTAGTGATTTGTTTTCTTATACTAATGGATCTCACGAGGGTTTTGTTGAGTTTTGTGTGATTGTAGTTTTCAAGTTTTGGGTGATGTTACGATGGATAAAGGAATAAGGAGTAAGAAGAGCCTAAGCTTGGGGATGCCCATGGCATCCAAAGCTATTATCCAAATAGAAGCAAGCAGCTAAGCTTGGGGATGCCCGAGTGGCATCCCCTCTTTCTTCTAACAACCATCGGTATTTTACTGGGAACTATATTTTTATTCGTCACATACTATGAGTTTTGCTTGAAGCATCTTGTATGATATGAGTCTTTGCTTGTTTTGCTTTTTGTTTTAAGTCTTGAATCCTTGCTGGACAGACCTATTTGAGAGAGCCAAAATTATGCCATGACTTGTTAGAATTGCTCTCTATGCTTCACTTAAATCTTTATGAGCTATGGAATTGCTCTAGTGCTTCACTTATACTTTTTTAGCACGGTGTGCTTTATTATTTTTGAAGAAATGGTCTCATGTTCAATTAGATTTATTTGAGAGTTAGTAAAAAAACTAGAAATTCTCTCTTGCTTCACTTAAATTAATTTGAGAGAAAGAAATATTATGCTCCTGATCTTCACTTATATTTGTTTGAGCTTATCAAAAGCAACACATGAAAATTAGTTCCAAAGTGATAGATATCCAAGAAGGATATAATAAAAACTTTCATGAAGATCAATGGACAAAATAAACTTGATTCCTTGTAATAGTTTTGAGATATGATGATGTGATATGTGAGTCATGTTGATGAGTAATTATGCTTTAGTAAGAATATTGGTGTTAAGGTGTGTGATTCCCTAAGCAAGTACGAAAGTCAATGGTTATGCAATGAAATTACATCCTACTTGTGGTGCATTATTCGGTGTTAATTATGCTTAACGCTCGCTTATGAGATTTTTCGTTTCTTGGTTGGTCGTTTCTCAATATTTTTGCTAGCCTTCATTTGCACTAAGTATGATCACTACTTGTGCATCCAAAATCCTTTAAACCAGTTTTGCCACATGAGTCCACCATACCTACCTATATGCGGTATTCTTTTGCCGTTCTAAGCAAATTTGTATGTGCCATCTCTAGTTTTCAAAATAAATTTCTCTTTTGTGTGCTCGTACCGCTCATGAAACGGTAGGGGGTGGCTAATATATTTCCATGCTAGATATGTTATTCTCAAGATGAATTTTTATTCACTTGGCATTGCACGAGAGTAAGGCAAAGGTATTAGGGATGCCCAGTACCGAAATGAAAAATGAATTTACTTTATGTTGTCAAATAATAAATTCCTTGGAAAGTGTTGGTATGGAAGGCACCCGTGGATACGGCTAGCCATGGAAAGTGAAAGTATGGTTGAAAAAGGAATAAACTTTAATTTCTGTTTGGGAATCGCCTGTGATATATCTAGAATGGAAAGTATTGGGAACTACTCGATCGTTCTCGTTGACAGGAAAAGCATGCCTCCCAAAATGTTTTTATCTCTATCTTTTTTGCTTTGAGCTCTAACACCTCTACAAATCCCTACTTCCCTCCGCGATGGGCCTTTCTTTTACTTTTTCAATTTTTATTTTTATTTGAGTCTCCATCTTATCTTATAAAGCACCAACTAAGGGGCACTATGATCGTACTTGAGCATTGGGTGTAGTTAATATGCAAGTGTGTTTCATGAATGGATCAATGATTGAGCATAATGGGCTAGGGCTAACTTGCTTTAGTGTTGATATTTTAAAAGACATGGTTGCTTGTTGATATGCTTGAGTATTTAAGTCCTCATGCAAAACTAGACTATTGCTTTGAACCATATAAAAGTCCAAATGTCCATGCTACAAACAAAAGAATATGTGATGAATATGTTAGGCAGCATTCCACATCAAAAATTCTGTTTTTATCATTTACCTACTCGAGGATGAGCGGGAATTAAGCTTGGGGATGTTGATACGTCTCCAACGTATCTAATTTTTTTCCATGCTGTTATATTATCATTCTTGGATGTTTACAATCATTTTATAGTCATTTTATATCATTTTCTGGTACTAACCTACTGACATAGTGCCCCGTGCGAGTTGTTGTTTTCTGCATGTTTTTTTACATCGCAGGAAATCAATATCAAACAGAGTCCAAACGCAGCAAAACTTTTTGTGGATTTTTTTGACCAGAAGACATCCAGTGGGCCAAAGAAGTATCGAAGAGGGAGCCCGAGGTGAGCACAAGACACCAGGGCGCGCCTGGAGGCCCAGGCGCGCCCTAGTGGGTTGTGCCCACCTTGGTGGCCTCCCGAACTGCCTCTTTGCTCTATAAATACCCCAATATTCCAGAAACCCTAGGGGAATCGACGAAGATCAATTCCAGCCGCCGCAAGTTCCAGAACCACCAGATGCAATCTAGACACCATCACGGAGGGGTTCATCATGTCCATTGGTGCCTCTCCGATGATGCGTGAGTAGTTCTTTGTAGACCTACGGGTCCGTAGTTAGTAGCTAGATGGCTTCCTTTCTCTCTTTTGATTCTCAATACAATGGTCTCTTGGAGATCCATATGATGTAACCCTTTTTGCGGTGTGTTTGTTGGGATCCGATGAACTTTGAGTTTATGATCAGATCTATCTTTTTATCCATGAAAGTTATTTGAGTCTTCTTTGATCTCTTATATGCATGATTGTTTATAGCCTCATATTTCTTCTCCGATATTTGGGTTTTGTTTGGCCAACTTGATCTATTTATCTTGCAATGGGAAGAGGTGCTTTGTGATGGGTTCTATCTTACGGTGCTTGATCCCAGTGACAGAAGGGGAACCGACACGTATGTATCGTTGGCATTAAGGATAACAAGATGGGGTCTATTTCTACATAAATAGATCTTTTCTACATCATGTCATCGTTATTATTGCATTACTCCGTTTTTCCATGAACTTAATACACTAGATGCGTGCTGGATAGCGGTCGATGTGTGGAGTAATAGTAGTAGATGCAGGCAGGAGTCGGTCTACTAATCTTGGACGTGATGCCTATATAATGATCATTGCCTGGATATCGTCATGATTATTTGAAGTTTTATCAATTGCCCAACAGTAGTTCGTTTACCCACCGTTGGTTATTTTTCTCGAGAGAAAGCCACTAGTGAAATCTACGGCCCCCGGGTCTCTTCTTTATTATATTTGCCTTCACGATCTATTTTTATTTGCTTTTATTTTCAGATCTATTAAACCAAAAATACAAAAATACCTTGCTGCACTTTATTTTATTTGGCGATCTATCTATCAATTTATTACAACTTTCTCACGTCCATTTGCCAATTTCTAGCGCCGTTGCCCGAAAGGGATTGACAACCCCTTTAATACGTCAGGTTGTGAGTATTTGTTATTTGTGTACAGGTGCCGTTCACGTAGTGTTGCGTGGTTCTCCTACTAGTTCGATAACCTTGGTCTCATCACTGAGGGAAATACCTACCGTTGCTGTGTTGCATCATCCCTTCCTCTTTGGGGAAATACCGACGTAGTTCAAGCAAGCATCATTGATGTACAGCAGCAACGAAAGTTGCCCACGGCGCTGACTCTCGGTGAGCCCCAAACCAGATTCGTACACACAGTCGTCAGCTATGCGCGCCATCTTTGCGAGACACCCGCATGAACAATCCTCCATGGGAAACACGGGAAAAGGGAAGAAAACAACAGAGAGAAGAGGGAGGAACCTAGATCTGATTTTGGAAGACGGAAGAAAAAGGAGGGGGAGACTGAGCCACACAGCACACATCGATGGATAGAATTTATAGCCAGGAAGACTTGCAGATCACAAAAATAATAAATAGGTAGGTGGGCAGCCAGCTAGTAGAAAATAGTTATTATACAAGTCATACAACATTGACCGCAAAGCAGTTCGACTTCAGATATAGCAGCAGTTCAAAATAATTATTGGAGTGCACATACGGTAGCAGTTCAAAGTGCACATACCAACATATATTCTATATCTAAATAGCTAGTCCACACTACTAGGAATTATCTTGCTTCTCCTTAAGCCACATCACCCAAATTAAATTAGACATTGGATATAGTAGATCATTCAATAATACGCGTCCGATCTACACATTGAGAGCTGCTGCATGATACTTCTCCAAGTCTATAATTTTTTATTGTTCCGTGCTGTAATATTATCAATCTTGGATGTTTTATAATCATTTTATAGTCATTTTATATCATTTTTATGGTACTAACCTATTGACTTAGTGCCAAGTGCCAGTTGTTGTTTTTTCATGTTTTTATATCGCAGAAAATCAATATCAGACGGAGTCCAAATGCCACAAAACTCCACGGAGAATTTTTATGGGCCAGAAGGAACACAACGGGCCCTGGCTGTGCCTGGGGGTGCCCCGAGGGAGGCACAACCCACCAGGGCGTGCCAGGAGGCCCAGGCGCGCCCTGGTGGGTTGTGCCCACCTCGGGTGACCCCCGGACCGCCTCTTTGCTCTATAAATACCCCAATATTCCAGAAACCCTAGAGACATCGACGAAATATTCATCCAGCCGCCGTAGAGTCCAGAACCACCAGATCCAATCTAGACACCATCTCGGATGGGGTTCACCACCTCCATTGGTGCCTCTCCGATGATGCGTGAGTAGTTCTTTGTAGACCTTCGGGTCCGTAGTTTGTAGCTAAATGGCTTTCTCTCTCTCGCTAAATTCTCAATACAATGGTCTCTTGGAGATCCATATGATGTAACTCTTTTGCGGTGTGTTTGTTGGGATCTGATGAACTTCGAGTTTATGATCAGTTATATCTTTTTATATCCATGAAAGTTATTTGAGTTTCTTTGATCTCTTATATGCATGATCTCTTATAGCCTCGTATTTTTTCTCTGATATTTGGGTTTTGTTTGGCCAACTTGATCTATTTATCTTGCAATGGAAAGAGGTGCTTTGTAGTGGGTTTGATCTTACGGTGCTTGATCCCAATGACAGAAAGGGAAACGACACGTATGTATCGTTGCTACTAAGGATAAAACGATGGGGTCTATCTCTACATAGATAGATCTTGTCTACATCATGTCATCGTTCTTATTCCATTACTCCGTTTTTCCATGAACTTAATACACTAGATGCATGCTAGATAGCGGTCGATGTGTGGAGTAATAGTACTAGATGCATGCAGGAGTCGGTCTACTAATCTTGGACGTGATGCCTATATAATGATCATTTCCTGGATATCGTCATGATTATTTGAAGTTCTATCAATTGCCCAATAGTAATTTGTTTACCCACCGTTTGCTATTTTTCTCGAGCGAACCCACTAGTGAAACCTACGGCCCCCGGGTTTTCTTTCTGATATATTTGCCTTTGCGATCTACTTTTTCCTTGCATTTATTTTCTGATCTATTAAACCAAAAATACAAAAATACCTTGCTGCATTTTATTTCTATTTATTTTATTTGGTGTTCGATCTATCAATCTACTACAAATTTACCTCACGTCCTTTGCCTATCTTGAGGCGCCGTACCCCGGAAAGGATTGACAACCCCTTTAACACGTCAGGTTGTGAGTTATTGTTATTTATGTGCAGGGGCTGTTTACGTTGTGTTGCTTGGTTCGCCTACTGGTTCGATAACCTTGGTTTCATATCTGAGGGAAATACCTACCGCCGCTGGGCTGCATCATCCCTTCCTCTTTGGGGAAATACCGACGTAGCTTCAAGCGACATCAAAAGGAATTTCTGGCGCCGTTGCCGGGGAGGATCTTCAACATATACCAGGTTCCTAATCACAAATCTCATCTCCTCGCAATTTACATTATTTTCCATTTGCCTCTCGTTTTCTTCTCCCCCACTTCACAAAAATTTGCCGTTTTATTCGCCTCTCTTTTCCCATTCGCCGTTTTCTTGTCGGATCTGTTTTTTGTGTGCAACCTTGTTTGCATAGTCATGATGCCTCAAAGAAAATATTATGATGTTCCTTACCCAAATATTTTGCTTGAAATTGAGAAAAGTACTAAGGAATATATGACTACACAATTTGAGCATAATAAGTATTTTACTAAAGAACTTAAGGAACACTCCGTTGTGCTAGATGCTATCACAAAACAACTTGATGATATTAGTAGAGAAGTTTGTAATCTTCAATCTAAGTATGCTTTTGCTGAAAGTTTGCTAGGAAAAATATCCGATGCTCAAGCTACCTTAGTAAATCAAATGGCTGCAAAACCAATCTCGTTAGAAGATAAAAGTGATGAAGATCTTAAAATGATTGGTGTTTCTTCTATTGATTATTTGTTTAGTAAAGTTAAGATTGATGAAAAAAGGACTGGAGAAGAGTCAACTTTAGGTAGAAGGCGTCCCAATATTTCGGAGGGTGAAAATCTTGTTGAGAAAATTGATGAAAGTGGGTTTGGAGAGGTCAACACTTTAGCTAGTGATGTACCCACTCTTTTGGATTACAAAGACTTTAATTATGATAGTTGCTCTTTGATTGATTGTATTTCTTTGTTGCAATCCATGATAAATTCACCCCATGCCTATGAACAAAATAAAGCTTTTACTAAACATATTGTTGATTGTATGATGAAAGCTCTTAAAGAAAAATTGGAATTAGATGTTTCAATTCCTAGAAAATTACATGATGAATGGGAACCTACTATCAAAGTCAAGATTAAAAATTATGAGTGTTTTGCTTTGTGTGACTTGGGTGCTAGTGTTTCTACAATTCCGAAATCTTTATGTGATGTGCTTGGTCTTACTAATCTCGAAGAATGTTCTTTGAACTTGCACTTGGCGGATTTTAGTATTAAAAAGCCTATGGGAAGAATTAATGATGTTCTTATTCTTGCAAATAGGAATTATGTGCCCATAGATTTTATTGTTCTTGATATTGATTGCAATCCGTCTTGTCCAATTATTCTTGGTAGACCTTTTTTACGCACTACCGGTGACGTGATTGATATGAAAGAAGGCAATATTAAGTTCCAATTTCCTTTGAGGAAAGGTATGGAACACTTTCCTAGAACAAGAATTAAGCCACCTTATGAATCAATCATGAGAGCATCTTATGGATCTCGAACCAAAGATGACAAAACTTAGATCCCTGCTTTATGCCTAGCTAAGGGCGTAAAACTATAGCGCTTATTGGGAGGCAACTCAATGAATAAATTTTATTTTTGCTCTTTGCTTTCTGTTCTTGAGTGTTAGCACAATTATGCTACTGTTATGATTGTGTTTTTTATGTTTTAATTAGTGTTTGTGCCAAGTAGAACCAATAGGATCTTCTTGGGTGATAGTTGTTTGATCTTGCTGAAAAAGACGGAAACTTTGTGCTCACGAAAATAATTGTTAAAAATCAGTAGAACTAGACAAAATGCCAATTATTTTTGCATAAGATTAATATACAAATTACCCAGGTCGTCCAAGTTTTTCAGAATTTTTGGAGTTCCAGAAGTATTCGAACAAATAAGATTGCTACACACTGTTCTGTTTTGACAGATTCTGTTTTCTTTGTGTTGTGTGCTTATTTTGATGGCTCTATGGTTTTCTTTGATGAGTTTTTGCCATAGAAAAGTTAGAATACAGTAGATATAATACAAAAACAAAATAAGAATTGGTTTGATATAGAACTTATAGTAGTGATTTATTTTTCTTACACTAACAGATCTCACGAAGGTTTTGTTGAGTTTTGTGTGATTGGAGTTTTCAAGTTTTGGGTTATCTTATGATGGATGAAGGAAGGATAGAAGAGCATAAGCTTGGGGATGCCCCGGCATCCCAAGCTATTATCCAAAAATGAGCAACCAACTAAGCTTGGGGATGCCCCCGAGTGGCATCCCCGCTTTCTTCCAACAACTATCGGTATTTTACTTGAAGCTATATTTTTATTCGTCACATGATATGTGTTTTGCTTGGAGCGTCTTGTATGATATGAGTCTTTGCTTGTTTTATTCTATGTTTTAAGTCATCAATTCTTGCTGGAAACACTTATTTGGGAGAGCCAAAATTATGTCATGACTTGTTAGACTTGCTCTCTATGCTTCACTTAAAATTTTTATGAGCTATGGACTTGCTCTAGTGCTTCACTTATATCTTTTTGAGCACGGTGTGCTTAGTATTTTTGAAGAAATGCTCTCTTGCTTCACTTAGATTTATTTGAGAGTTAGTAGAATTTTCAAGAAATTCTCTCTTGCTTCACTTAAATTATTTTGAGAGAAAGAAGAAAAATTATGCTCATGATCTTCAATTATATTTGTTTGAGCTTATGAAAAGCAACACATGAAAATTAGTTCCAAAGTGATAGATATCCAAGAAGGATATAATAAAAACATTCATGAAGATCATTGGACAAAATAAACTTGATTGTTAGTGATAGTTTTGAGATATGATGGTGTGATATGTGAGTTATGTTGATGAGTAATTGTGCTCTAGTAAGAATATTGGTGTTAAGGTTTGTGATTCGCTATGCAAGTACGAAAGTCAATAGTCATGCAATGAAATCATATCCTACTTGTGGTGCATTATTCGGTGTTATTTATGCTTAAATGCTTGCTTATGAGGTTATCCGTTTCTTGGTTGGTCGCTTCTCAATCTTTTGCTAGCCTTCATTTTGCACTAAGTATGACCTCTACTTGTGCATCCAAAATCCTTTAGACCAGTTTTGCCACATGAGTCCACTATATCTACCTATATGCAGTATTCTTTTGCCGCTCTAAGCAAATTTGCATGTGCCATCTATAATTTTCAAAATAAGCTTCTCTTTTGTGTGTTTGTTTCGCTCGCGGAGCGGTGAGGGGTGGCTAATATTTTCCATGTTGGATGTGTTATTCTCACGATTAGTGTTTATTCACTTGTCATTGCACGAGAGTAAGGCAAAGGTTTTAGGGATGCCCAGTCCCGAAATGCAAAAATGAATCTACTTTATGTTGTCAAATAATAAATTCCTTGGAAAGTGTTATGGAGGGCAACCGTGGATACGGCTAACCATGGAAAGTGAAAGTATGGTGGAAAAAGGAATAAACTTTATTTTCTGTTTGGGAACTGCCTACGGCATATCTAGCATGGAAAGTGTTGGGAACTCTAAGTCGTTTTCGTTGGTGGGATGGATACACCTCTCAAAATGTTTTTATCTCTAATTTTTCGCTTTGAGCTCTGGCACCTCTACAAATCCCTACTTCCCTCTGCGAAGGGCCTTTCTTTTACTTTATGCAATATTTATTTTGAATTTGAGTCTCCATCTTCTCTCATAAAAAGCACCAACTAGGAGGCAATATGATCGTACTTAAGTATTGGGTGTAGCTAATATTTGAGTGTGTTTCATGAATGGATCAATGTTTGAGCATGATGGGCTAGGGATAACTTATTTTAGCATTGATATTTTGAAAGACATGGTTGCTTGTTGATATGCTTGAGTATCTAAATTATTATGTCAAAACTAGACTATTGCTTTGAATCACATAAAAGTCCAATTGTCCATGCTATAAAGAAAAGAATATGATATGACATGGTAGGCAGCATTCCACATCAAAAATTCTGTTTTTATCACTTACCAACTCGAGGACGAGTAGGAGTTAAGCTTGGGGATGCTGATACGTCTCCAACGTATCTATAATTTTTTATTGTTACATGCTGTTATATTATCAATCTTGGATGTTTTATAATCATTTTATAGTTATTTTATATCATTTTTTTGGTACTGACGTACTGACATAGTGCCAAGTGCCAGTTGCTGTTTTTCCATGTTTTTTACATCGCAGAAAATCAATATCAGACGGAGTCCAAATGCCACGAAACTCCATGGAGAATTTTTATGGGCTAGAAAGAATACAGCGGGCCCTGGCTGCGCCTGGGGGGTGCCCCGAGGGAGGCACAACCCACCAGGGCGCGCCAGGAGGCCCAGGCGCGCCCTGGTGGGTTGTGCCCACCTCGGGTGCCCCTCGAACCGCCTCTTTGCTCTATAAATACCCCAATATTCCATAAGACCTAGAGGCATCGATGAAATATTCATCCAGCCGCCGCAGAGTCCAGAACCACCAGTTCCAATCTAGACACCATCTCGGATGGGGTTCACCATCTCCATTGGTGTCTCTTTGATGATGCCTGAGTAGTTCTTTGTAGACCTTCGGGTCGTAGTTAGTAGCTAGATGGCTTTCTCTCTCTCGCTAAATTCTCAATACAATGGTCTCTTGGAGATCCATATGATGTAACTCTTTTGCGGTGTGTTTGTTGGGATCTGATGAACTTTGAGTTTATGATCAGTTATATCTTTTTATATCCATGAAAGTTATTTGAGTTTCTTTGGTCTCTAATATGCATGATCTCTTATAGCCTCGTATTTCTTATCTGATATTTGGGTTTTGTTTGGCCAACTTGATCCATTTATCTTGCAATTGGAAGAGGTGCTTTGTAGTGGGTTCGATCTTATGGTGCTTGATCCTAGTGACAGAAAGGGAAACGGCACGTATGTATCATTGCTACTAAGGATAAAACGATGGGGTCTATCTCTACATAGATGGATCTTGTCTACATCATGTCATCGTTCTTATTGCATTACCCCGTTTTTCCATGAACTTACTACCCTAGATGCATGCTGGATAGCGGTCGATGTGTGGAGTAATACTAGTAGATGCATGCAGGAATCGGTCTACTAATCTTGGATGTGATGCTTATATAATGATTATTGCCTGGATATCATCATGATTATTTTAAGTTCTATCAATTGCCCAACAGTAATTTGTTTACCCACCATTTGCTATTTTTCTCGAGAGAAGCCACTAGTGAAACCTACGGCCACCGGGTCTTCTTTCTCATATATTTGCCTTTGCGATCTACTTTTTCCTTGCATTTATTTTCAGATCTACTAAACCAAAAATAAAAAATACCTCGCTGCATTTTATTTCTATTTATTTTGTTTGGCGTTCGATTTATCAATCTACTACAAATTTACCTCACGTCCTTTGCCTATCTTGAGGCGCCGTACCCCGGAAGGGATTGACAACCCCGTTAACACGTTGGGTCGCGAGTTGTTGTTATTTGTGTGCAGGGGATGTTTACGTTGTGTTGCTTGGTTCTCCTACTGGTTCGATAACCTTGGTTTCATATCTGAGGGAAATACCTACCGCCACTGTGTTGCATCATCCCTTCCTCTTTGGGGAAATATGGACGTAGCTTCAAGCGACATCACTGCATGAACCACATGTAGTAACTGGCGCATGCATGCAAATGCATGTTGTAACTGTCAGTCTATGAGTGTTTTGAGTAAGAAAAAATAACGCATACATGCAGCTCATAGAGAATACTCGAGTGTTCTATGAATGACAAGTGAGGCATGTATGCATATTTTATTTTGTTTTTATCCAATTTTAAACTTATACATAGAGATGTGATGAAATACTGATAAACAAATTATCTCACTATAAGAGAAAAATTATTTCATACAAAATCCCGCCGCAATGCGCGGGGCATCATCTAGTGTAGATAAAACAACTCATTCAGAGGTAGACCGATGAATTCATTTAGCCATTCAACCATCTGGTCTCTCACAACACAATCTTAAAAACATAAAAATTCAGTACTTCAGTCATAGCTATCAAAGAAACAACGCCATTTGGCCCTGCTGGATGGATGTGGAGCCGTGGCTGCTCTAACCCTAGCCCACCTGATGATCTGTATATGGTTCCTTCCCCCGCCGTCTTGGAAAATTAGCTCCAGTTCATTGGAGTTGCAAGTATCCATCACCTCGTGGGCAAGGCGTTTGTTGAACTCTTCCTCCACCTCCTCCTCGGCAGCACGTCGTGCCCTCTACCTGCGCCTGCGCCTCCTCCTCATATGCTTTGCTACTGCAGGCCTCACATCGACGGCATCCCCCTCCTCTTCTGTGACCTCTCCCAGCTCAGGATCCATCTGGCTTTTCTTTGGTGGCAGCTGGTGGAATGAAAGTGACAGAGGACAGGGGCTTTACATTCAAAGTGCAGATGGTTGGGTAGGCAGCCAATAGAAACTACTTACTCTGACGTCAACGCACAGTAATACAACTTTGACACGGAGCGGTCCAACTACACATACGACAACCATTCAAACAACACAGAAAAACACAAAACTTAATTACACAGTTTGACCAGATTACAAGAAATCGTAGGCTACAGTCAACCACCTCCGCCAATGACCAAATCACATGGGAATCCGGGGTAGAACCAACTCAACAAGCAAAATTGACAACACAAATCTATTCACAGAATCCTCATCTCTCTCCCTGCAATGCCAATTCGAAAATAAAACATTAGAAAAAGAAGAACACATTTGCATGGCAGCCATGGCCAACGACTAAGAACAGCAAAACTTCTCATTAGAAATTGCAGTCAAAGAATCTCCAAAAACTCTAACCCACCGATCATTCTCATATCCCCATAACACATAAAACAACAAGCGGACGTAAAATCGACGGCTACGAACAACACGGTAAACACCAACGCCCGCAACACCTCCACCAACGCGCACGTGCGAAACCCCATACATGTCTCCTGGCAATGAATGGCCGCAACACCGCGCCAGAAAACACCCGGAAGCTCCCTGTTGAATCCCTTGTTTCCCTCCGTTGAAGACGCGGGAAGATCAGTTCAGGTGGCAAACGATGTCAGTCCAACCTGTCAACTGCGTCGGTTAAAGTAGGGGAACAGAATAATATTCTGTTACGTGAAACAGAATAGCAGAATAGTTATTCTGATAACACTTCCGCACTACACGCTCAACAGAAGCGAACTACATCCTCTTTACATTGAGCACTGAAATGCTCTACGGTTGAACTGCTTCATTTTCTGGCGGACCCCCGTTTGTTCTTTGTGGAATCGAGTGTTCCTGTATTATTTAATTTGTTCCTGGGCACCATTTGACCTTTTTCATTGTAATTTGCTGAAAAAATGACTAAAATCTAGGTAAATCGAGGGATTTGGCGGACGAGCTTTGCTCTCTTTTTTCGTGATTGTGTCGGATGCGACTTTTTGGCGCTCGGATGTTGTTTATTAGTAGGAATTCTTTGATATCGTTCGTTTAATCGCTCCCTTTACTCTAGTATTTGTGTAATTTTTAGGAGTTAGTTTCCAATCCCTGCGAATTTGATTGTGTGGCGGGTGAGCTTCGTCCGCTCCTCTGTTCTTATTGATTTTTTGGATTTTGTGTGTCGATGCGTTTTTGAATCTTGTAATTACTGTCACTGTTGGTTTGAATTCATTGTGTTGCGGCTATAATCTTCATTTTTTGAATTGCAATTTTTAAAGAAAAGTTGATGTTGTTCATCCAGTGACAGTGTGTTCCGTGTAATTTTTTACGGGGTATTTTTCGATAGTTTAGTGGTTGGACAATTTTTAGGCAAGTTATGGAAGTGTGAGTGAATTGGCACCTCCGTTAGTCTCCCACATGTCTGGATTTCTACTGCTTTAATTTTATTGTTGTAGTTCTGGCATACGTTGTAGTGCACTGCATTTTCGTTAGTAGTGGACTTCGTTGTAGCTGCATTACAGTGGCCAAGGCAGCTTATGAGATTTCTCTTTTCTTAAACTGCATTCTGTGTTTTAGAGGACATAATATGCACTTTCGTACTACATTAGCAGTATGGTTAATCTGCTATTCTGCTATTAGAATAGATGGTCCATTATATGCTGGTGTTAGTTGAATAGTTATTATGACAATTTTTTTGAACTGCATACTATGAGAATTCTTTTGAACATCATATGTTAACTGCAAAGTTTCGACCATTCGCATTGCATTGTTACTGTTCAGAGGACTGTATTTTTTATATTTAGGACCACACTATGTGTATGAGAGAAATGCATTTCTGTCAGCAGCAACTTGTCTAAAAATGGTGATAACATGATGCAAATGAGGTTGCATACTTTAAATAGGCACCGTTCAAAGTGTCTGATGGACATAATTTTAAAAGCATACAACATAAGCAAAGCATTAGAAATATGCCACTGATGGCTTGCTTCATCTTAGACAGCCTATAGTGCAAATATTGTAAACTTCAGGGAGTCTTCTTCTTTGTAGAAAAACACCATGGCCACTTCTCCGACCTCAAAGCCATTCTGGGAGACAAAATCTTTCCAACCAGTAGTTATGTTGATGCAGTCTTCAGAGTCGATGTGGTAGTTAGCTTGCATGTCTGCATACCCGTTCTTGTGTTGTGTCTCCAAAGTAACCTTCCCTGAACTCGGAGCAAGAAATTTTATTGTGGATGGCAGTTTCTGCATTTTGAAATGGATGGAAAAAGAATTTTTATAACTAAACAGCAAATGTTTTTCTTTATACTTAGGATGATCTGTTTATGTTGGCTTAAATATGTACATATATATACTACTATTTTATAAAGTAGTGGCAATGTATGAACAAACTTATATACGGAATTGACCTAGTTTTAGTAGGATATATATTATACTGTAACATGTTTGTCCTGCAAGGTCATTTATAGTGTACTTCGCTAGCATGTTAAGAGAACTGCAACACTGATCTATTGACCCTCTTTTTTGTTCGTGTGTTGGGGTTCTGATCTAACTAGTGTCGATACCTGGTGTGGTACTGAAGAAAAATAGGTGGAACTATCTAGTCTTAATAGCTAACAAATCTGAAAAACAATACAAATTCTGTTTGTATTTGTTGATACTACTGAACAAATTGATGGAAATATACTTCCAGATGTGGATTTGCAGCGTAGATTGTGTCAAAAATTGTGAGGGGAAAAACATACCCAACTTTCGTGCAAGTCTGCGGGTGTGAGGCGATGAAGAAATGGTGCCCGAAACCCCCTGATGGGTATCGTCAGGCAAACGAGCATGCTGCACCACTCGGTGTTGGTGAGCTCTAGACCCTCTGCGTACACGCATGTGTCCGCTACCGACGCCATCCTTGCCAAACACCCGCACGAACAGTCCACGGCTGGGTATGGGAGGAACCCTAGATCTATGATTTGAAGAAAAAGAGGAACGGGGGGAGGAGTTGTGTCAGCCTGGAGCACGAATGGATAGGTTTTTATGCAGCCAATTGAGCAACGGAAGTAATAAATGTTGTGGTTGGTGTTAGGTGGTGGATTGATTCCGATTCAGTGTACGCGAATGCATTTGAGAAGCAACAACACTGCTTACTTGAATCTAGCGAACTGCATTATCGTATTACAACGAACTGCAGAATGCGTGGATTGTGTTTGTTTTTTATTTTTCTAGTTATTGTTTATATTTTTATTGGGCCGTGGTTTTTTGTGGTATGTGGGATTTTTTTAATTTCAGCGGCCTCTCTTTTGCGTGTTGGGCCTGTGTTTGGGGAGTGAAGACGCATTCGGCCCAAGTCGACCTGTTAGCACGGCTGGTTCCCGGTGCGCTGTGTGTGCACCCTAATGTTTAGTCCCACCTCGCCCGTGGAGAGCACGCACGACCTGTTTATAAGCCCTGGTGAGGCATCCGTATCGAACTCCTTTGTTACTTATTTGGGCGCTTATACACGGCGCTCACTGCTCTATCCACTCTGACCTGTGGCCCCATGTGTGCCCGGCCCCATGTATCGTGGCTCAGAACGGACTCACCTACTGTGGGCGTAGACTCACTACGAGACTGGCTGGGGCCTGGTTTCACCTGGGTGGTCAATTTTTTTCTTTGTATTTTTTCGTCTTACATATTTTCTAATATCGGGCGTGCACTGCTTAGTAAATCATTTGTGCACTGCATTCATCATGTCTCTGTACTGCATGTTCACACATTCCGCACTACATATACAGGTGCATTTTTGTGCACTACATGCTGGTCGCATTTTATTTTCGTGTTTTTTCCTCTTACGTATTCTTTTTCTAGTGTACTGTGTGCACTGCTTTGTTGGGTATGTGTGCACTGCATTCGTCAGAGTGCTGTACTGCAGGTGTATTTTTCCTCTTACATAATTTTCTAATATGGGGTGTGCACTGTGTAGTAAATCATGTGGGCACTGCATTGATCATGTCTCTGTACTGCATGTTCACACATTCTGCACTACATATACAGGTCGCATTTTTTCGTGTTTTTGCTCTTATGTATTCTTTTTTCTAGTGTACGGTGTGCACTGCTTTGTTGGGCATGTGTGCACTGCATTCGTTAGAGTGTTGTACTGCAGGTGTACACATTTTTCAATGCATGCATCCTATTTGTGCACTGCATCTTCGTCCGTTTTGTACACTGCTCGAATCACATACTTTATGTGCACTACATTATGTTCTAATGTTGAACTCTAGTTTTGTAATTCAAATAAAGTTCTTCATAACATAAGCAAAGTTCATCATTACAAGTCATTCTGTATGACAAGCAAACTAATTTCAACAAAAGCAAATGATCACAAGCAAACTAACGATACATAAGCAAACAACAAAAAGCAAATTTGATGATAAATCTAAAACGACGCGAGCAATGTTGGCTCTTGGCCGACACCGTCTGCTTCTTCACCAGGTAGCGTCTCCCCAGCTGCTCCCGGTGCGCTTCTTGGGGGGCTCCTCCTTCTCCAGCTTTGCACGGCGAAGCCCGTCCTGGGTGAGGGTGATGCGGCTCCATATCTCGTACACTGCGTAGGCGTCCTTTGCCGCGTACTCGATGTGCCTCATGGTCAGAGGCAGGGTAGCCCAGTGCTAGTGTTCATCGTTGGTTATCTTCTTCTTCATGTTGTTGTAGTAGTCGTCAACGAGCATGCCAGCGACGTCTGCAAGGGAGTCCAACTCCTTTGTGGCCTCGGGCACCCTCCATTCCTTCTGGGTGTCGACGAAGTTGGCGACCTCCAGATTGACGCGCTCTAGCCTGGTTTTGTCGCCTCTGATGGAGAAGCCAGCAAAGGTGTACCTGGGGTCAGCGAGGAAGTTGTCGAAGATGACGCACCTTTCAGTGGCACTCAGTTGGAAGAGCAGCACCGACTGAGTCTTGTCGACAGAGAGTTGGAAGAGGGCGGGTTTCTGCATCGCGTCAGGCTCATTGTTGTACTAGAGATCAATCCCGGCGATCTTGTGGCGCTGGAGCCTGAGGTGGCGCTCGTACTGCTTGAGGGAGGTCGTCATCTGCTTCTTGTCGTTGGTGTGGATGACATGCAACTTGGTGTTGCCATGCGCCTCCACGTTCCAGTACTCGTTGATGAACCCCATCGCCGGCAGTAGGGCTTGGTATCTTCTGTGGAGATTGGTGTGATGGAGCGATTTGGTGGCAGCACAATGGATGCTTGTGTTGTTGTGGATGAGAAAGCGTTGGCAGGGGTCTGATTTTAAAGGGGGGAGTGGCCGGAGCGGATGAACTGCACGATCTCGCTGACGATGCGGTTGTGCAGGTCGTGGGTTGGGGTTGCGCCTGTGATCGTGGGTTTGTGGCGATGGAACCGCTCGGATTGGGAGGTTGTCCCCGAACGTCGTTTTTTTATTTTATTTTTCATCAGTACAATTTGTTAACCACCATGTTCTGTGCGAACGGGCATTTGTCGCGTTTATATGTATCGTACGTGTTCCCGAAACTGCATTGCTTATGATACCGCACTTCTTCGTCTAACCAAAAGCACTGCATTTGTCTATAGGTTTGTACTGCACATGTATTTGATGTACTTGCTACAGCCCGTGTATTCATGTATGTATTCCGAAACTACATTGCTTATGATACCGCACTGCTTTGTCTAACCAAATGCACTTCATTGTCTAGAGTTGCATCACGCATCTGTTTTTTGCGTGTACTTGATGTAGC
>NC_057805.1:299700500-299704904 GCF_018294505.1 Triticum aestivum | reverse complement strand
CGTATCTATAATTTTTTATTGTTCCATGCTATATTATATTCTGTTTTGGATGTTTAATGGGATTTATTATACACTTTTATATTATTTTTGGGACTAACCTATTAACCGGAGGCCCATCCCAAATTGTTGTTTTTTGCCTATTTCAGTGTTTCGCAGAAAAGGAATATCAAACGGAGTCCAAATGGAATAAAACCTTCGGGAACGTGATTTTCGGAACAAACGTGATCCAGAGGACTTGGAGTGGACGTCAAGAAACGAACAAGGAGGCCACAAGGCAGGGGGCGCGCCTACCCCCTGGGCGTGCCCTCCACCCTCGTGGGCCCCTCGTAGCTCCCCTGACCGACCTCCTTCGCCTATATATACTCATATAGCCTGGAAACATCAGATACGGATCCAAAACCCTATTTCCACCGCCGCAACCTTCTGTACCCGTGAGATCACATCTTGGGGCCTTTTTCGGCGCTCTGTCGGAGGGGGCATTGATCACGGAGGGCTTCTACATCAACACCATAGCCTCTCCGATGATGTGTGAGTAGTTTACTTCAGACCTTCGGGTCCATAGTTATTAGCTAGATGGCTTCTTCTCTCTCTTTGGATCTCAATACAAAGTTCTCCTCAATTCTCTTGGAGATCTATTCGATGTAACTCTTCTTTTTGCGGTGTGTTTGTCGGGATCCGATGAATTGTGGGTTTATGATCAAGATTATCTATGAACAATATTTGAATCTCCTCTGAATTCTTTTATGTATGATTGGTTATCTTTGCAAGTCTCTTCGAATTATCAGTTTGGTTTGGCCTACTAGATTGATCTTTCTTGCAATGGGAGAAGTGCTTAGCTTTGGGTTCAATCTTGCGGTGCTCGATCCCAGTGACAGTAGGGGAAACGACACGTATTGTATTTTTGCCATCGAGGATAAAAAGATGGGGTTTATATCATATTGCATGAGTTTATCCCTCTACATCATGTCATCTTGCTTAAAGCGTTACTTTGTTCTTATGAACTTAATACTCTAGATGCATGCTGGATAGCGGTCGATGTGTAGAGTAATAGTAGTAGATTGTAACGCCACGATGCGGCTATATCTCCCACGTGTCGAGGCACGACTTAGAGGCATAACCGCATAGTGGTTTTGTCGCAAGAAGGGTCATCTTCACACAATCCCATGTAATGAACAAGAATGGGATAAAGAGTTGGCTTACAATCGCCACTTCACACAATACATAAATATTATCATACATCATCCAAATACAAACATATGGACCGACTACGGTCAAAATCCAGATGAAAATAAGACAACCCCAAATGCTAGATCCCCGATCGTCCCAACTGGGCTCCACTACTGATCATCAGGAAAAGACACATAGTAACGACCACGTTCCTCGTCGAACTCCCACTTGAGATCGACGCCATCATCTGCACTGGCATCGTCGGCACCTGCAACTGTTTTGGTAGAATCTGTGAGTTACAAGGACTCAGCAATCTCACACCCGCGAGATCAAGACTATTTAAGCTTATAGGAAAGGGAGGTGTAATAAGGTGGAGCTGCAGCGGCAAAAGCATATATGGTGGCTAACTTGCGCAAATGAGAGCGAGAAGAGAAGCAACGGAACGGACGTCATCTAGCAATGACCAAGAAGTGATCCTGAACACCTACTTACGTCATACATAACTCAGACCATGTTCACTTCCCGGACTTCGCCGAGAAGAGACCATCACGGCTACACACGCAGTTGATGTATTTTACTTGGGTCAAGTGACAAGTTATCTCCAACCGGACATTAACAAATTCCCATCTGCCTCATAACCGCAGGCACGGCTTTCGAAAGATAATACCCTGCAGGGGTGTCCCAACTTAGCCCATCATAAGCTCTCACGGTCAACGAAGGATAAACCTTCTCCCGGAAAAACCCGATCAGTCTCGGAATCCCGGTTTACAAGACATCTCGGCAATGGTAAAACAAAAACCAGCAAAGCCGCCCGAATGTGCCGACAAATCCCGATAGGAGCTGCACATATCTCGTTCTCAGGGCACACAGGATGAACACTACGTACAGCTAAAACCAATCCTCGAGTTTCCCCAAGGTGGCGCTGCAAGTGGCTCTAGTTTGGACCAGCACTCAGAGGAACACTGGCCCGGGGGTTTAAATAAAGATGACCCTCGGGCTCGCGAAAACCCGGGGGAAAAGGCTTAGGCGGCAAATGGTAAAACCAAAGTTGGGCCTTGCTGGAGGAGTTTTATTCAAGGCGAACTGTCAAGGGGGTCCCATAAATCACCCGACCGCGTAAGGAACGCAAACTCAAGGAACATAATCCCGGTATAACAGTAACTAGGGCGGCAAGAGTGGAACAAAACACCAGGCATAAGGCCGAGCCTTCCACCCTTTACCAAATATATATAGATGCATTAATTAAATAAGAGATATTGTGATATCCCAACATATCCATGTTCCGACATGGAACAAACTTCAACTTCACCTGCAACTAGCAACGCTATAAGAAGGGCTGAGCAAAAGCGGTAACATAGCCAAACAACGGTTTGCTAGGAAAGGATGGTTAGAGGCTGACATGGCAAAATGGGAGACAAGATATAGCAAGTGATAGGTAGCGGAGCATGGCAATAGAGCGAACAACTAGCAAAGCAAAGATAGAAGTGATTTCGAGGGGTGGTCATCTTGCCTGCAAGGTTCTCAGAGTTGTCGAAAGCTTGATCCTCATAAGCATACTCAACAGGTTCCTCGTTCACGAACTCGTCTCCCGGCTCTACCCAAGACAAGAACACAACCAAACGGAACCACAATCAACAACGAGAAATGCGCAAGCAACATGATGCAAAACATGTATGATATGCGAGATATGATATGCGATGCATATGCGTGCTCCGGAAGGGAAATGATGAACATGGCAGTAACTTGGCAAACCAAGCATGCCACTGGAAAGATGAGATGATTTCGGTCGAAATCGATATAAAGATCACCGGAATCGGATGCACGGTTTGCAAATGGCAAGCAAAACAAGAATGACACGAATCTGCGATTAACAGCAAGATAGCACTTAAAATGCAACAAGTAACAATGCTACAGCACCCCAACATAGCAACAAAGCATATGACAGTAAACTACAGGAGATGCTTGACAAAAGATGAACACTGAGCTACGGCTAGTTCACAACATATCAAGCTCAAACACGCATGGCAAAAGTGCAAAAGATTACAGGTTCACAGACTTGGTGAAAAACTGGACATGGCAGTAAACAGCATCAGGTAGCAATGTTCAGAGCACGAAATCAACAAGATACAGGAACTTAACATAGCAAATAAAGGCATGGAAGTGTTCTACTAAATGCACATGACAAAAGTCCCTTACTGACCATAAGCCAAAAAGGACCAGAAGATATGATGGCAAGCATGTAAACATAGCAAGTTTCGTTATCAGGTTTCAGACTCAGCAGAAAACAGAGCATGGCAGAAATAATAATATGTAGGCCTCTTTGTGAGCTTGATGCACTCACTACAGAGTAATGCATGACAAACCAATCATACCTAAAGCAAGATGGCATGTTTATGAAGCAAACCATGGCAAGAACAGTTGCATAGAATGTATGGATCAACTACAATAAGCTTGGCAAAATTGCATATCATGATAAGAATCTGCCAGAAATATTTTATAGCAAAAGTAGAGCAAGATTGGGTCATGCTATCGCACTCCATAATTGCAAAAAATTGCAGGAATGGATCAATTACAACTATAGCTACAAAATATCCTTACTGAACATCTCCAAAATATGATGGATCTCTCTGTAGAATCAAGTTTACATGGCAACAAAATTACAGCAGACAAGGACTTGGAGAAATCACAAAGTCCCTGAAATCAGAAATATTACGGGGCCTACTTTACATGCTTGTGCTAGTCACCACAGAGATCACAAAAATACATGGACTACACCACTGGAAATATGGAATGGCATACTTCAAAACACATGTAGAGCTCATGCCCAAAAGATGCACAGGTTAAATGATACAAAAATGACAAATCTCCAAATTCTGTCAAGAACCAGAGAATAACAGCAACTAGCCCTCTTCCAACAGAGATTTGGGCATCAACATGACCTCTAATGAACAAGGTGCAATTGAACAAAATGAAGAGCATCACGAGACGAACAATTTGACATATTACACGCGCGAATCGGAGCTACATGCACGAAGTTATGGCATCACGAACAGAGGCATATAATAACAAAATGCAAAAAACTTAGAAACAAACACAGGGCTCGGGAAGTCAACGGGAACAGTAACCTCCAGATCGGATCGAGGGCTGGCTCGGGCTCGACGGCGCTCGGGTGCTCGCCGGCCGGAGAGGAAGGAGGGAGAGGGATGGCGGCGCCGGCGGAGGAGAGGGAGACCGGAG
>NC_057805.1:299659347-299699779 GCF_018294505.1 Triticum aestivum | reverse complement strand
GGCCGGCGCGGTGGAGGATCCGGCGGCGACACGTGGCGGCGGCGCAGGCGGGCGGACGTGTCCGTCGGCAGACGATTTCGTCCGGCGGCGCGCGGTGGAGAAACTAGGGTTTCGTCTGCGATTCCGTTTTTCGGGATGTCCACATATAAATAGGTAGAGGGAGCTAGGAGGCTCCAAATGAGGTGCGGTTTTCGCCCACACGATCGTGATCGAACGACCTAGAGCATGGAAGAGAGTTTGGTGGGTTTTGGGCTGGTTTTAGAGGGGGGTTTTGCTGGACACTCAAATGGACTTTGCGGATGCCCGGTTAACCGTTGGATTACCAAACGACCTCCGAATGGAACGAAACTTGACCGGTAGACTCCGGGTGGTATAATAAGGCCACTTGACAAGCCTCGGTCCATTCCGAGAAAGTTTGTCACACGCACACGAAAGAAAACAAGAGGGGTGCACCGGAGGAGATAGGAGCGCCGGATTGCAAAACGGACAACGGGGAAAATGCTCGGATGCATGAGACGAACACGTATGCGAATGCAATGCACATGATGACATGATATGAAAATGCATGACATGACAAAATAAAAAAAGAAAGACAAAACCCGACAACGGAGGGAAAATCATAACACATAGCCGGAAATAGCAAGAGTCGGAGTTACAAATATGGCAAGTTACATGCGGGGTGTTACATAGATGCAGGCAGAAGTCGGTCTACTTGTCACGGACGTGATGCCTATATACATGATCATACCTAGATATTCTCATAACTATGCTCAATTCTATCAATTGCCTGATAGTAATTTGTTTACCCACCGTAATACTTATGCTCTTGAGAGAAGCCACTAGTGAAACCTATGGCCCCGGGGTCTATTTTTCATCATATTAATCTTCCGTCAACTAGCTATTTCTTTTGCCATTTATTTTGCTTTCTTTACTTTCACTCTTTACCACAAAAATACCAAAAATATTATCTTATCATCTCTATCAGATCTCACTCTCATAAGTGACCGTGAAGGGATTGACAACCCCTTTATCATGTTGGTTGCGATGTTCTTATTTGTTTGTGTAGGTGTGTGGGACTTGAGCGTGGCCTCCTACTGGATTGATACCTTTGTTCTCAAAAACTGAGGGAAATACTTACGCTACTTTATTGTATCACCCTTTCCTCTTCAAGGGAAAACCAACGCAGTGCTCAAGAGGTAGCAAGAAGGATTTCTGGCGCCGTTGCCGGGGAGTCTACGCACAAGTCAAGACATACCAAGTACCCATCACAAACCCTTATCCCTCGCATTACATTATTTTCCATTTGCCTCTCGTTTTCCTCTCCCCCACTTCACCCTTGCCGTTTTATTCGCCCTCTCTTTTCGTTCGCCTCTTTTTTGCTTGCTTCTTGTTTGCTTGTGTGTTGGATTGTTTGCTTGTCACGATGGCTCAAGATAGTACTAAATTGTGTGACTTTCCCAATACCAACAACAATGATTTTCTTAGCACTCTGATTGCTCCTCTCACCGATGCTGAATCTTGTGAAATTAATGTTGCCTTGCTGAATCTTGTCATGAAAGATAATTCGCCGGCCTTCCTAGTGAAGATGCCGCTACCCATCTAAATAGCTTTGTTGATTTGTGTGATATGCAAAAGAAGAAAGATGTGGACAATGATATTGTTAAATTGAAGCGATTTCCTTTTTCTCTTAGAGATCGTGCTAAAACTTGGTTTTCGTCTTTGCCTCAAAATATGATTCATGGAATAAATGCCAAGATGCTTTCATCCCAAAGTATTTTGCTCCCGCTAAGATCATCTCTCTTAGAAATGATATTATGAATTTTAAGCAACTTGATCATGACCATGTTGCACAAGCTTGGGAGAGGATGAAATTAATGATACGTAATTGCCCTACTCATGGTTTGAATTTATGGATGATTATACAAAAAATTTATGCCGGATTGAATTTTGCTTCTAGAAATCTTTTAGATTCGGCCGCGGGAGGCACTTTTATGGAAATCACTTTAGGAGAAGCTACCAAACTCCTAGATAATATTATGGTTAATTATTCTCAATGGCACACCGAAAGATCTACTAGTAAAAAGGTTCATGCGATTGAAGAAATTAATGTTTTGAGTGGAAAGATGGATGAACTTATGAAATTGTTTGCTAATAAGAGTGTTCCTTCGGATCCTAATGATATTCCTTTGTCTACCTTGATTGAGAATAATAATGATTCTATGGATGTGAATTTTGTTGGTAGGAATAATTTTAGTAACAATGCTTATAGAGGAAACTTTAATCCTAGGCCGTATCCTAGTAATTCCTCTAATAATTATGGTAATTCCTACAACAATTCTTATGGAAATTTTAATAAGTTGCCCTCTGATTTTGAGACTAGTGTTAAAGAGTTTATGAATTCGCAGAACAATTTCAATACTTTGCTTGAAGAAAATTGCTTAAAGTTGACGAATTGGCTAGGAACATGGATAGAATTTCTCTTTATGTTGATTTTTTGAAGCTTAGATCTATTCCAACTAAGCATGATATCAATGAGTCTCTCAAAGCCATGAGAATTTACATTGATGAGTGCAAAGAAAGAACCGCTAGGATGCGTGCTAAGAAAGATTGCTTTGTAAAAGCGTGTTCTTCTAATTTTTATGAGAATAAAGATGAAGATCTAAAAGTTATTGATGTGTCCCCTATTAAATCTTTGTTTTTCAATATGAATCTTGATAATGATGGGACTGGAGATGAGTCAAGTTTAGTTAGAAGGCGTCCCAAAAATTCGGAGTTCTTAGATCTTGATGCAAAATTTGGTAAAAGTGTGATTGAAGAGGTCAAAACTTTAGATATCAATGAACCCACTATCTTGGATTTCAAGGAATTTAATTATGATAATTTCTCTTTGATAGATTGTATTTCGTTGTTGCAATCCGTGCTAAATTCTCCTCATGCTTATAGTCAAAATAAAGCTTTTACCAAACATATCGTTGATGCTTTGATGCAATCTTATGAAGAAAAACTTGAGTTGGAAGTTTCTATCCCTAGAAAATTTTATGATGAGTGGGAGCCTACTATTAAAATTAAAATTAAAGATCATGAATGTTATGCTTTGTGTGATTTGGGTTCTAGTGTTTCCATGATTCCAAAAACTTTATGTGATCTGTTAGGTTTCCGTGAATTTGATGATTGTTCTCTAAACTTGCACCATGCGGATTCCACCATTAAGAAACCTATGGGAAGAATTAATGATGTTCTTATTGTTGCAAATAGGAACTATGTGCCCGTAGATTTCATTGTTCTTGATATAGATTGCAATCCTTCATCTCCTATTATTTTTGGTACACCTTTCCTTATAACGATTGGTGCAATTATTGATATGAAGGAAGGAAATATTAGATTCCAATTTCCGTTAAGGAAAGGCATGGAACACTTTCCTAGAAAAAAATAATTACCTTATGAATCTATTATGAGAGCCACTTATGGATTGCCTACCAAAGATGGCAATACTTAGACCTATCCTTGTTTTTATGCCTAGCTAGGGGCGTTAAACGATAGCGCTTGTTGGGAGGCAACCCAATTTTATTTTAGTTTTTTTATTTTTGCTCCTGTTTAGGAATAAATTTTTGATCTAGCCTCTGGTTAGATTTTTGTGTGTTTTAATTAGTGTTTGTGCCAAGTGAAACCTATAGGATCTTCTTGGATGATAGTTATTTGATCTTGCTGAAAATTCCAGAAACTTTCTGTTCACGAAAACAATTGTTAAAAATCACCAGAACGTGATAAAATACTGATTCCAATTGCAGCAGGTCAATAAAAAAATTATCGAGGTCGTTCTATTTTGGTAGATTTTTCTTAGTTCCAGAAGTTTGCGTTAGTTACAGATAACTACAGACTGTTCTGTTTTGACAGATTCTGTTTTTCGTGGGTTGTTTGCTTATTTTGATGAATCTATGGCTAGTAAAAGAGTTTATAAACCATAGAGAAGTTGGAATCAGTAGGTTTAACACCAATATAAATAAATAATGAGTTCAATACAGTACCTTGAAGTGGTGTTTTGTTTTCTTTCGCTAACGGAGCTCACGAGATTTTCTGTTAAGTTTTGTGTTGTGAAGTTTTCAAGTTTGGGTAAGGATTTGATGGATTATGGAACAAGGAGTGGCAAGAGCCTAAGCTTGGGGATGCCCAAGGCACCCCAAGGTAAATCCAAGGACACCAAAAAGCCAAAGCTTGGGGATGCCCCGGAAGGCATCCCCTCTTTTGTCTTCGTCCATCGGTAACTTTACTTGGAGCTATATTTTTATTCACCACATGATATGTGTTTTGCTTGTAGCGTCTTGTATGATTTGAGTCTTTGATTTTAGTTTACCACAATCATCCTCACTGAACACACCTTTTGAGAGAGACACCCATGATTCGGAATTTATTAGAATACTCTATGTGCTTCACTTATATCTTTTAAGCTATATAGTTTTTGCTCTAGTGCTTCACTTATATCTTTTAGAGCACGGCGGTGGTTTGTTTTATAGAAACTATTGTTCTCTCATGCTTCACTTATATTATTTTGAGAGTCCTACAAAACAGCATGGTAATTTGCTTTAAATGATGAAATTAGTCCAATATGATAGGCCACCAAGACTAGTAAAAACTTTCTTATAAGTGCGTTGAATACTAAGAGAAGTTTGATGCTTGATAATTGTTTTGAGATATGAAGATGGTGATATTAGAGTCATGCTAGTTGAGTAGTTGTGAATTTTAGAAATACTTGTGTTAAGGTTTGTGATTCCCATAGCATGCACGTATGGTGAACAGTTATGTGATGAAGTCGGAGCATGATTTATTTATTGATTGTCTTCCTTATGAGTGGTGGTCGGGGATGAGCGATGGTCTTTTCCTACAAATCTATCCCCCTAGGAGCAAGTGCGTAATACTTTGTTTTGATAACTAATAGATTTTTGCAACAAGTATATGAGTTCTTTATTACTAATGTTGAGTCCATGGATTATACCCACTCTCTCCCTTCCACTATTGCTAGCCTCTCTACTACCGCGCACTTTTCGCCGGTATCATACACCCACCATATACCTTCCTCAAAACAGCCACCATACCTACCTATCATGGCATTTCCATATCCATTCCGAGATATATTGCCATGCAACTTACCACCGTTCTGTTTACTATGACATGCTCCATCATTGTCATATTGCTTTGCATGATCATGTAGTCGACATCATACTTGTGGCAAAGCCACCGTTCATAATTTTCATACATGTCACTCTTGATTCATTGCATATCCCGGTACACCGCTGGAGGCATTCATATAGAGTCATATTTTTGTTCTAAGTATTGAGTTGTAATACTTGAGTTGTAAGTAAATAAAAGTGTGATGATCATCATTATTAGAGCATTGTCCCAAGTGAGGAAAGGATGATGGAGACTATGATTCCCCCATAAGTCGGGATGAGACTCCGGACTAAATAAATAAATAAATAAATAAATAAAGAGGCCATAAAAAAGAGAAAAAATGAGAGAAAAGAGAGAAGGGACAATGCTACTATCCTTTTTCCACACTTGTGCTTCAAAGTAGCACCATGATCATTATGATAGAGAGTCTCTTTATTTGTCACTTTCATATACTAGTGGGAATTTTTCATTATAGAACTTGGCTTGTATATTCCAATGATGGGCTTCCTCAAAATGCCCTAGGTCTTCGTGAGCAAGCAAGTTGGATGCACACCCACTTAGTTTTCATTATTGAGCTTTCATACACTTATAGCTCTAGTGCATCCGTTGCATGGCAATCCCTACTCACTCACATTAATATCTATTAATGGGCATCTCCATATCCCGTTGATATGCCTAGTTGATGTGAGACCATCTTCTCCTTTTTGTCTTCTCCACAACCACCCTTCTATTCCACCTATAGTGCTATATCCATGGCTCACGCTCATGTATTGCGTGAAGATTGAAAAATTTTGAGAACACCAAAAGTATGAAATAATTGCTTGGCTTGTCATCGGGGTTGTACATGATTTAAATATTTTGTGTGGTGAAGATAGAGCATATCCAGACTATATGATTTTGTAGGGATAACTTTCTTTGGCCATGTTATTTTGAGAAGACATGATTGCTTTATTAGTATGCTTGAACTATTATTACTTTTATGTCAATATTAAACTTTTATCTTGAATCTTTCGGATCTGAATATTCATACCACAAATAAGATAATTACATTGAAAATTATGCTAAGTAGAATTCCACATCAAAAATTCTTTTTTTATCATTTACCTACTCGAGGACGAGCAGGAATTAAGCTTGGGGATGCTTGATACGTCTCGAACGTATCTATAATTTTTGATTGTTCCATGCTATATTATATTCTGTTTTGGATGTTTAATGGGCTTTATTATACACTTTTATATTATTTTTTGACTAACCTATTAACCGGAGGCCCAGCCCAAATTGCTTTTTTTGCCTATTTCAGTGTTTCGCAGAAAAGGAATATCAAACGGAGTCCAAATGGAATAAAACCTTCGGGAACGTGATTTTCAGAACAAACGTGATCCAGAGGACTTGGAGTGGACGTCAAGAAACGAACAAGAAGGCCATGAGGCAGGGGGTGCGCCTACCCCCTGGGCGCGCCCTCCACCCTCGTGGGCCCCTCGTAGCTCCCCTGACCGACCTCCTTCGCCTATATATACTCATATACCCTGGAAACATCAGATACAGAGCCAAAACCCTATTTCCACCGCCGCAACCTTCTGTACCCGTGAGATCTCATGTTGGGGCCTTTTCCGGCACTCCGTCGGAGGGGGCATTGATCACGGAGGGCTTCTACATCAACACCATAGCCTCTCCGATGATGTGTGAGTAGTTTACTTCAGACCTTCGGGTCCATAGTTATTAGCTAGATGGCTTCTTCTCTCTCTTTGGATCTCAATACAAAGTTCTCCTCGATTCTCTTGGAGATCTATTCGATGTAACTCTTCTTTTTGCGGTGTGTTTGTCGAGATCCGATGAATTGTGGGTTTATGATCAAGATTATCTATGAACAATATTTGAATCTCCTCTGAATTCTTTTATGTATGATTGGTTATCTTTGCAAGTCTCTTCGAATTATCAGTTTGGTTTGGCCTACTAGATTGATCTTTCTTGCAATGGGAGAAGTGCTTAGCTTTGGGTTCAATCTTGCGGTGCTTGATCCAAGTGAAAGTAGGGGAAACGACACGTATTGTATTGTTGCCATCGAGGATAAAAAAATGGGGTTTATATCATATTGCATGAGTTTATCCGTCTACATCATGTCATCTTACTTAAAGCATTACTCTGTTCTTATGAACTTAATACTCTAGATGCATGCTGGATAACGGTCGATGTGTGGAGTAATAGTAGTAGATGCAGAATCGTTTCAGTCTACTTGTCACGGACGTGATGCCTATATACATGATCATACTTAGATATTCTCATAACTATGTTCAATTCTATCAATTGCTCGACAGTAATTCGTTTACCCACCGTAATACTTATGCTCTTGAGAGAAGCCACTAGTGAAACCTATGGCCCCCGGGTCTATTTTTCATCATATTAATCTTCCGTCAACTAGCTATTTCTTTTGCCGTTTATTTTGCTTTCTTTACTTTTACTCTTTACCACAAATATACCAAAAATATTATCTTATCATCTCTATCAGATCTCACTCTCATAAGTGACCGTGAAGGGATTGACAACCCCTTTATCGCATTGGTTGTGAGGTTCTTATTTGTTTGTGTAGGTGCGTGGGACTTGAGCGTGGCCTCCTACTGGATTGATACCTTGGTTCTCAAAAACTGAGGGAAATACTTACGCTACTTTACTGTATCACCCTTTCCTCTTCAAGGGAGAACCAACGCAGTGCTCAAGAGGTAGCAGACGCGTTATCTTAACACGCGTGTTGTTTTTCCAAATTTAATTTTCTTTGAACTGCATTTATTTATTTGTTTGACTGTCCGGCCTTCATTGTTCTTCACAGAGAACTACGCTGGTATTAACTTATTTTTTTGTTCTGGTCCGTCTTATTTAGCCGGGCCGGTCCGTTTTGGGCCGGCCTGTTTTACGTAACTCTTTCCCACACGGGCCTCGGACGTGGCCCTCCCAGGCGATCCAACCGCTCCGCTCATAGGGAGAGACCGAGAAGGAACCTCTGTCCTCTCTTGCAGCCGCTCCTGAAGCATCTCTCCCTCGAGCAAAACCGCCATCGCCTGCAGCAACCACCGTCGCCCGCGGAACCGCAGTCCTCAAGAGGTCCTTATTGCTGCATTCCGCGTCCCCGTCCACTCCGCCAGCCCTTCCCGTTGCGCTCCCACAACCCTTTTCCTTCCATTCCCGCTCCCGCCCCCACCGCCGCCGTTCATCCCTTTTTTGTGGTACGTTTCCTGTACCCTCGGTCTTGATCGTTCCCACTTCTAGTTTTGTGATTCTCGTAGTGGCTGCTGCATTTTTGCTTTTGTATTTTTTCTGTAGCAGGCGATTTTGATCTCAATTTGAAATCTGTACTCGTGTGTGCTCTGTAAGGAGAGTAAGGTGCATCTAGGGTTTCGTCAAATTTTGTCAATTTTGTTGCTGATATCTGTCACTTCGTCCTTGTGCTGCAGGAAAACGCCATGTCTTCGCCAAGCAGAGCAGAAGGAGGAGTTCAAGGTATGTGGACTTCTTACATTGGCCTTGTTTATTTTCTGTGATGTTTATCTAGTTTCCTAATTCATCCTGCAGATTTGTTTATGTTGTGTTAGTTGTCAGCGTTGCTTTGCATTTTTTATCATGTGATGTTTTGTAATTTTTGACTCTGGTTTTTATTGAATCTAGTAGGTGATTGCAGTGGTCATAATGATACACCAATTCGCTCTCATTATCCTAGTGGTAAGGATCATGGTGGTGATGCGGGACATCAATTGAATTCACCAATTGAATCTTCTCCCATAAGTGTGGCCCCTCCTTCTGGTATGTGTTTGTTTTATTTTTCTTATTCTCAATTTGCCAATTTGGTTGTATCCCTATTTTCTGTTGTGAATTTGATATGTGTCCTGTGAGTTTTGAAATGGATTGTTCTTATAAATATCTGCTATTTTTTTATGTTTATGCTTTGTTTATTTTGTGTATGGTGCTTACTTCATGTTCTACAAATTGGTATTTCCTTGCTGTATCTAGTCCGGCATTTTTTTGTTAACAAACTATGAAGTTAGTGTATGCAGCACTACATTTATATGTATATGTGAACTCCACTTTATGTATGTGTGAACTGCATTGTTGTTTTATTCAGTTTTTTTGTGCGTATGTGTGTACTCCATTACATTGATGTATGAACTGCATTAATTGTTTTGGCTTATGATTGCAGCACTGCATTTATATGTATAAGTGTACTGCATTTGTTCTTTTTGTGCACTTTTTAATGACCATAGTTAAACTTCATTTTGACGCAGTGTCTGTTTTTCATGCTGGGGCGCCTGGGTTTGAGGAGGTTACTCAATTGATTGACCATTATTTTGTAGAGGGTGACGTTGGTGCGAGCTTTGAGCAGAGACGTCCCGTCTTGTTTGAAACACAATCTCAGTCTGTTGATGGTGCAGAGGAACTTACACAGGAGTGGATGGTCTCGGAACAGCTTCGTGTGTGTAGGTTTTTACTGCTCTGTGCATAGTATGAGAATTGTACTGCTAGTATTGTCCTCAAACAGTTTTATTATTTTTTGCAGAAAATTCCCCAATGAGCTGTTAGGTATCTCCAGCTCAAGAAGAAGGGAATTCTCCAAGTTGTTCTTGGCAATGGACACCTGAAACCAGCCAAGTACCGTGTAGGCATTGATGGGCGGTTGTATTTGCAGAAAGGCTGGAAGGAATTTGTCAGTAATAGTGGGCTGAAGTCCGAGCAAGTTGTCGTCCTCAACTTCTTTGAACTCAAGGATCATATGGTTAGAATCACGTTTGACGTGATTGGTTAAGGTTTTGAGGTTGATTGTAATAAGTACTTTTGCGTATCGAACGCTTCATGTTTTGATGTGATTTGTAATAAGTACTTTCGTGATCTGAACGGCTTGAATTATAAGACAGAACTTCGTGTTGTCTACGAGCTAACTGACTGACTGCTATATATATGGTTTACTCTATATATACATCATTTCTCTCGTATGGTTAAGTTGAAGAACTCATAGTCAGAGGGAAATTTGTGTTTACACCTTCAAGCACGGCATACTTGACAGGATTAACAATAAGACAGGGCATACTTGTTGGCAGGATGAATATATGAATATGTGCCAAAAATATCTTCTTCTTGTTTCTTCAGGGTTGCTTCTTTATTTTATGAATATGAATATGAATATGAATGCCCTAGCTAGCTAGCTTAGTAGCACCATTTGCAGTCTCGCTCTATTCTTGGGCCAATTCTGCCTGCCCTAATAATAGGACAGGGCATACTTGCAAGATGATCAAACCATGTATAATTTACTGAACTGCATCTATTCGGTCGTTAACCTACTGCTTCTTCGCGGTGACTGGAGTGTGTCTAATGTTGCACTTTCTTTTGTTTTCCGTGGCGGTGTTGCTGGTTCTTGTCTTTGCACTGTTGTGTTTGTAGCCCCTCGCGTGTTGGTTGATGGGGGCTTTTGTTTTCCAGCGCTATGAACTGCAACCTTCTTTGCTCCTCGCGTGCTGGTTGATGGCGGCTTTTGTTTTCCAGCGCTGTGAACTGCAACCTTCTTTGCTCCTTGAGTGCTGGTTGATGGCGGCTTTTGTTTCCAAGTGTTGTGAACTGCAATCTTCTTTGCTCCTCGTGTGATGGTTGATGGCGGCTTTTGTTTTCCAGCGCTGTGAACTGCATCCTTTCATGCTCCTACCTTGTTTTTTGAATGTGGTGTCGTTCTCGGTTGTTTCTGTACAACAACATTCCCTTGTAGTGGTCTTGTGGGCATTATTTCTTTGTCCTCTTCACTCTCTTCTTCCTCTTCCTCCTCTTCTTCATCTGCTTCTTCATAAGCCACTCCTTCAGTTTCTTCATGTTCTTCGTCCTCTTCACTCTCTTCTTCTTCCTCCTCCTCTTCTTCATCCGCTTCTTCATAAGCCATTTCTTCTTCAGTTGTGTCACCATCTTCTTCTGTGATTTCATCTTCTTCGTCTTCCTCGTTTTCTGATCTTGTTCTTTTGGGGCAAGTTCTTGAATTGTGTCTCTTCCTCTTTTTGCAGATGCTGCAACGTCTCGGCTTCATCCATTTCTTAGTGTTGTGAGTGGAATATCTATTTGGTTGTGTCGCCATGTCCATAGTTTTCTTGTTCATGTCTTTTTGTACATGTCCTGGAATTGTGGTCGCTGATTTCATTACATGTCTTGCACCTTCTTATTCCCAGTGGATGACCATCACTATCCATCTCAGGCTGTGGCTTACTATTTTTGTCATCATTTTTCTCCTTGCATGCAACCTTTTTCTGGGTTGTGTTGCCTCTTTTCTTCCTCTTGTGTTTGAAACAGGAGGTGGAATAATTGTTTTTTGTTGTTGCACCAGTTGTGCTGTGTTCGATATTTTCTACTTGCTCGGTATTATTGTCATGCTGGGATTTCTCTGCTTGCTTTAGTTTTGCTTCTTCTTCTTCTTCTTATTCTTCGTTGAGCACATCAACTTCCTCGATCAGTGCCCTCATACCAGACAACGCTCTATGGCACCCAGCGTCGGACCTTGCCGCTCTGTTTGCAAGGTCCATTGCTGTTTTTGTCAGTAATTTTCTATGGCAAAAAAGCGAGCTTCCATCTGGTGTTGTTTGTTCGTAGTCTCTTCTGTCAAATGTTGCATTTGATCTTGTGCTCCGGGTATATATTTTCATGATGTACACCTCGGGAATTTTGAGTGCTCTCAGGTGAGAAAGCATGCATAACACATGGACGCAAAAGAGCCCTGCAGACAACACATGTTTTCTTTGTTTTGTAAGTGAACTGCATGAAATTAATAAACACATTTTTTTGTTTTCATTATTTGTTCATTTTAGGGAAGTGAACTTCACTTGGTTTTGTGAATTACTCATGCATGTGGACTTTTAAAGTTCAGTAAGTGAGCTTTCATGCATGACTATCAGAAATTAGGATTTTTTTTGCTAGCGAGTCACACATGTGTGTGTCCAGAGTTTGCGCTCACATTCGTAGACACCTTTCTCTTCATCGGCGACCACTTGGAAATTATGCCTTGCCCAGTCAAATGCATCCGATCTGTTGTAGTGGTGTACGAGGTACTTTGTCCGGTTCTCAGGGCACCGTTCTGCTCTGAATGTAGTGCTGCGGTAGAGTGTTTCTTTGAAATCCGCAAAAACTGCCCTTGTATACACTTTTGATAGTTGAACTTCGAACCCAAACTGGTTTTTTATCTTTACCTCTGACTACATGCACTACAAAAAAAGACACTTCCGTGATGATACATGTTTGTCACAGTAGGTAACGTTTTCTGTCATGCATGTACATCCATGACGATTTTATGACAGAATCAAGATAGTCATACCTATGCTTTCATAGAAGTGTTCCATGACATTACCAAAATTATCATCACGGAAGTGTCCACTTCCATGACGATAAATGGCGCGTCATGAAAGTGCTTTCGTCAAGGGTGACCGACACGTGGCATCCACCGTAACGGGACGCCGTTAAGCTATCGGGTCCGGTTTCGGATCCGATAACCCGTTAACAGCCCGGACCAATGGGGATTTTCCACGTGTAAAATTCTCATTGGCCGGAGGAAACACGTGTTGGCTCACCGTTGGGACAGATGTCATCCACTCATTGGACAGGAGGCGCCTATGATAGGTCGACACATGGCACGGCCCAACTGTGGCCCATTCCGGTGAAAAAGGTCGGCCCAGTAAAAATTAGCAGGCAGGCCCATATAAGGCCTACTTGTGTCAGGTCCATTTAAGCCCACGGCCCATACGAGTGCCAATTCGGCCCGTCAACGGCCCGTTAAGATTTGACACCATTGCAGCCCATCGTCAGTTCGAGCCCGTTAACAGCCCACTATATATTTGGGCTCAATATCGGCCCGATGTGATTTCGGCCTGTTAACGGCCCATTCATGGGATGGGCCAATTTTCAGGATGTGCATCTTTCGGCCTTTTAGCGACCCATTTAAGTGTTGGGCCAATTTCCGGCCCGGTGTGTCTTTCAGCTTGTTGACGGCCCACAATGAGTTGGGCCATTTGTAGTCGGACCTGAGTTTTGGCCTTTTAACGGCCCATGCTCTTCATGGTCCAATACCAGCCTTGTTTCTCTTTCGGCCTGCTAAAGGCCCACAAAACAGTTGGGCCATTTACTGTACGACCTGACTTTCGGCCTCTTAGCGGCCCATGCTCTTCATGGTCCACTACGAGCCCGCTATCTCTTTCGGCCTGCTAAAGGCCCACAGTATAGTTGGGCCATATGTAGCCCGACCTTAGTAACAGCCTGTTAACGGCCCATGAAATCAAATGGGCCCACCTGTCGCCCGCTTCGATGTCAGCCTGTTAACGACCCGGGAGGTAAGAGGGCCGACCATTAACTTTCGGCATGGTAACAACCCATTAACTTAATGGGCCCACTAAAGTTCGTACATGTCTTTAGGCCCAATTAGATAATTTTAGCCCATTATGACGAGCAATTATGCACAGGACCAAAACTGATCAAGAAAAGGTACGGCATGATGTCTACTACACAACCTTCTTCTTGTAGACGTTGTTGGGCCTCCAAGTGCAGAGGTTTGTAGGACAGTAGAAAATTTCCCTCAAGTGGATGACCTAAGGTTTATCAATCTGTGGGAGGCGTAGGATGAAGATGGTCTCTCTCAAACAACCCTGCAACCAAATAACAAAGAGTCTCTTGTGTCCCTAACACACCCAATACAATGGTAAATTGTATAGGTGCACTAGTTCGGCGAAGAGATGGTGATACAAGTGCAATATGGATGGTAGATATAGGTTTTTGTAATCTGAAAATATAAAAACAGCAAGGTAACTAATGATAAAAGTGAGCGTAAACGGTATTGCAATGCTAGGAAACAAGGCCTAGGGTTCATACTATCACTAGTCCAAGTTCTCTCAACAATAATAACATAATTGGATCATATAACTATCCGTCAAAATGCAACAAAGAGTCACTCCAGAGTCACTAATAGCGGAGAACAAACGAAGAGATTATGGTAGGGTACGAAACCACCTCAAAGTTATTCTTTCTGATCGATCTATTCAAGAGTCCGTAGTAAAATAAAACGAAGCTATTCTTTCCATTCGATCTATCATAGAGTTCGTACTAGAATAACACCTTAAGACACAAATCAACCAAAACCCTAATGCCACCTGGATACTCCAATGTCACCTCAAGTATCCGTGGGTATGATTATACGATATGCATCACACAATCTCATATTCATCTATTCAACCAACACAAAGTACTTCAAAGAGTGCCCCAAAGTTTCTACCGGAGAGTCAAGAAGAAAACGTGTGCCAACCCCTATGCATAAGTTCACGAAACTCGCAAGTTGATCACCAAAACATACATCAAGTGGATCACGTGATATCCCATTGTCACCATAGATAAGCACATGCAAGACATACATCAAGTGTTCTCAAATCCTTAAAGACTCAATCCGATAAGATAACTTCAAAGGGAAAACTCAATCCATCACAAGAGAGTAGAGGGGGATAAACATCATAAGATCCAACTATAATAGCAAAGCTCGCGGTACATCAAGATCGTATCACCTCAAGAACACGAGAGAGAGAGAGAGAGAGAGAGAGAGATCAAACGCATAGCTACTGGTACATACCCTCAGCCCCAAGGGTGAACTACTCCCTCCTCGTCATGGAGATCGCCGGGATGATGAAGATGGCCACCGGTGAGGGATCCCCCCTCCGGCAGGATGCTGAAACAGGGTCCCGATTGGTTTTTGGTGGCTACAGAGGCTTGCGGCGGCTGAACTCCCGATCTATTCTGTTCCCCGATGTTTTAGGGTATATGGATATATATAGGCGAAAGAAGTCGGTCAGGGGAGCCACGAGGGTGGGGGGCACGCCCAGGGGGGCAGGCGCGCCTCCCTGCCTCGTGGCCACCTCGAAGCTTCCTTGACTTCTACTCCAAGTCTCCTGGATCACGTTCGTTCCAAAAATCATGCTCCCAAAGGTTTCATTCCGTTTGGACTCCGTTTGATATTCCTTTTCTGCAAAATACTGAAACAAGGGAAAAAACAGATACTAGCACTGGGCTCTGGGTTAATAGGTTAGTCCCAAAAATAATATAAAAGTGCTTAATAAAGCCCATAAACATCCAAAATAGATACTATAATAGCATGAATACTTCATAAATTATAGATACGTTGGAGACGTATCAGCATCCCCAAGCTTAATTCCTGCTCGTCCTCGAGTATGTAAATGATAAAAGAAATAATTTATGAAGTGTGAATGCTAGCAGGTGCACAAGTTTGATCAATGATAATTTCAATCACCTTTTCTAGCATCATTATATATCATAACAGTGGCTCATCTCATAAAGCTTCTCATGATCAAGTAACAAGCTATTCACATGTTAAAGTATAGATCATAAACTTTCTTGAAAACTAACAAACCGTGTTATTAGTCATCAAACAATTACAATTCATCTTATTTTCAGGAAGAGTCTATGTCAGAGCTTTGATTTAGCAAACTCCACATACACAACTATCATTTAGTCATTCATAATTGCTAACACTCACGCGATATTTATGGGTTCAAAGTTTTAATCAGACACGGAGAAAGATAGGGGCTTCTAGATTCGCCTACCAACCTTTTACCTCAAAGGTAATGTCAACAATAATAGCTCATGATGCCTTACATCCAATTGGATATATATATATCAGAATCTTTCCAACACAATGTGCTTGCCAAAGGATAAAATGTAAAAAGGAGAGGTGAAGATCACCATGACTCTTGCATAAGGTAAAAGATAAGAATAAAAAATAGGCCCTTCGCAGAGGGAAGCAGAGGTTGCCATGCGCTTTTATAGTTGGATGCACAAAATCTTAATGCGAGGGAACGTCACTTTATATTGCCACTTGTGATAGGGACCTTTATTATGCAGTCCGTCGCTTTTATTGCTTCCATATCAAGATTGTATAAAGCTTATTTTCTCCACACTAAAAGATCATACATATTTAGAGAGCAATTTTTATTGGATGCACCGATGACAACTTACTTGAAGGATCTTACTCAATCCATAGGTAGGTATGTTGGACTCTCATGGCAATACTGGTTTAAGGGATGTTTGGAAGCATAAGTAGTATCTCTACTTGGTGGAAAGAATTTGGCTAGCATGAGGGGGAAAGGCAAGCTCAACATGTTGGGCGATCCATGACAATATACTTTATTTCGGATATAAGAAAACATCATTCATTACGTTGTCTTCCTTGTCCAACATCAACCTTTTAGCATGTCATATTTTAATGAGTGCTCACAATTACAAAAGATGTCCAATATAGTATATTTATATGTGAAATCTCTCTTCCTTCAATATTCTTTCATGAATTGTTCAAGTGACCAATACAATGTTTGCTAACCTTCAATAAATTTACCACCTCTACTTCTTATATGTGAAGTCATTACTCCCCATGGGATAAGCATATGAAACATATATAATTTCAGATTTATGATATTCAAATCATTCAACTATTTACTCATAGGATATAAGTGAAGCACACGAGTAAATGACAAACTACTCTAAAAAGATATAAGTGAAGATCAATGAGTAGTTAAATAATTATGTAGCTATGTGAAGACTCTCTCCCATTTTAAGAATTTTAGATCTTGATACTTTATTCAAACAGCAAGCAAAACAAAATAAAATGACATCTAATAATATCAAACATCATGTGAAGGAGCAAAAACTTAGGATCAACCGATACTAACCGATAGTTGTCGAAGAAGAAAGGTGGGATGCCAACCGGGGCATCCCCAAGCTTAGGCGCTTGAGACTTCTTGAAATATTATCTTGGGATGCCTTGGGCATCCCCAAGCTTGAGCTTTTGTGTCTCCTTAATTCTTCTCATATCACGGTCTCCCTAAATCTCAAAAGCTTCATCCACACAAAACTCAACAAGGACTCGTGAGATAAGTTAGTATAGACCAATGCAAAAACCTTATCATACTCTACTGTAGCAAATCACTAAAATTATTATTCAACATTGCATACTAAATGCCTCTGCATATTTAAAAGTCCTATCCTCAAATAGAATCATTAAATAAGCAAACATATGCAAACAATGCGAACATAACAGCAATCTGCCTAAACAGGACAGTCTGTAAAGAATGCAGCAAGATCCATACTTCCCTAGCTCCAAAAATTATGAAAGAAAATTCCCGCTGTAGTAAATTTATCAGAGCTTATTATGCAAAAGGTTTCAACATTTTATCATGTATTGGCTTTTCTAGGGAATTTTTGCAACAGCGGTAAACTTTCTGTTTTGAAACAGCAACATCTATACTTGCAAAATAAGCATGGTAAAGGCTATCCTTGACATTTTTATTGAAAATAGAGATGCAAAACATTATTATAAATATAAGCAAGCAAATACTATCAAAATAAAATGACGCTCCAAGCAAAACACATATCATGTGGGGAATAAAAATATAGCCCCAAGTAAAGTTACCGATAGAAGAGGACGAAAGAGGGGATGCCATCCGGGGCATCCCCAAGCTTAGGCTCTTGGTTGTACTTGAATATTACCTTGGGGTGCCTTGGGCATCCCCAAGCTTAGGCTCTTGCCACTCCTTATTCCATAGTCCATCGAATCTTTACCCAAAACTTGAAAACTTCACAACACAAAACTTACCAGAAAACTCGTAAACTCCGTTAGTATAAGAAAATAAATCACCACTTAGGTACTGTTGTGAACTCATTCTAAATTCATATTGGTGTAATATCTACTGTATTCCAACTTCTCTATGGTTCATACCCTCCGATACTACTCATAGATTCATCAAAATAAGCAAACAACACATAGAAAACAGAATCTGTCAAAAACAGAACAGTTTGTAGTAATCTGTATCAAACGTATACTTCTAGAACTCCAAAAATTCTGAAATAAATTGGTGGACCTGAGGAATTTATCTATTAATCTTCTTAAAAAAGAATCAACTTAAAATCACTCTTCTGTAAAAAATGACAGCTAAACTCGTGAGCGCAAAGTTCTGTTTTTTACAGCAAGATCACATTAACTCCCACCCAAGTCTTCCCAAAGGTTCTACTTGGCACTTTATTGAAACAAAAGTTATAAAACATGATTACTACAGTAGATTAATCATTTGAATACACAAAGACAGTAGGGGTAAATATTGGGTTGTCTCCCAACAAGCGCTTTTCTTTAATGCCTTTCTAGCTAGGCATGATGATTTCAATGATGCTCACATAAAAGATAAGAGTCGAAACATAAAGAGAGCATCATGAAGAATATGACTAGCACATTTAAGTCTAACCCACTTCCTATGCATAGGGATTTTGTGAGCAAACAACTTATGGGAACAATAATCAACTAGCATAGGAAGGCAAAACAAGCATAACTTTAAAACTTTGAGCACATAGAGAGGAAACTTGATATTATTGCAATTCCTACAAGCATATGTTCCTCCCTCATAATAATTTTCAGTAGCATCATGGATGAATTCAACAATATAACCATCACATAAAGCATTATTCTCATGATGCACAAGCATATAAATTTTACTACTCTCCACATAAGCAAAATTCTTCTCATTCGAAATAGTGGGAGCAAACTCAACAAAATAACTATCATGTGAGGCATAATCCAATTGAAAATTAAAATCATGATGACAAGTTTCATGGTTATCTTTATTCTTTATAGCATACGTGTCATCAAAATAATCATCATAAATAGGAGGCATGCTTTCATCATAATAAATTTGCTCATCAAAACTTGGGGGACTAAACATATCATCTTCATCAAACATAGCATCCCCAAGCTTGTGGCTTTGCATATCATTAGCATCATGGGTATTCAAAGAGTTCATACTAACAACATTGCAATCATGCTCATCATTCAAATATTTAGTGCCAAACATTCTAATGCATTCTTCTTCTTGAGCACAATTATCGGAATCCTTATTTTCACGAAAGATATTAAAAAGATGAAGCATATGAGGCACCCTTAATTCCATTTTTTTTGTAATTTTCTTTTATGAACCAAACTAGTGATAAAACAAGAAATTAAAAGATTCAATTGCAAGATCTAAAGATATACCTTCAAGCACTCACCTCCCTGGCAATGGTGCCAGAAAAGAGCTTGATGTCTACTACGCAACCTTCTTGTAGACACGTGTTGGGCCTCCAAGCGCAGAGTTATGTAGGACAGTAGCAAATTTCCCTCAAGTGGATGACCTAAGGTTTATCAATCTGTGGGAGGCGTAGGATGAAGATGGTCTCTCTCAAACAACCCTGCAACCAAATAACAAAGAGTCTCTTGTGTCCCCAACACACCCAATACAATGGTAAATTGTATAGGTGCACTAGTTCGGCGAAGAGATAGTGATACAAGTGCAATATGGATGGTAGATATAGGTTTTTGTAATCTGAAAATATAAAAACAGCAAGGTAACTAATGATAAAAGTGAGCGTATACGGTATTGCAATGCTAGGAAACAAGGCCTAGGGTTCATACTTTCACTAGTGCAAGTTCTCTCAACAATAATAACATGATTGGATCATATAACCATCCCTCAACATGCAACAAAGAGTCACTCCAAAGTCACTAATAGCGGAGAACAAGCGAAGAGATTATGGTAGGGTACGAAACCACCTCAAAGTTATTCTTTCTTATCGATCTATTCAAGGTCCGTAGTAAAATAACACGAAGCTATTCTTTCCGTTCGATCTATCATAGAGTTCGTACTAGAATAACACCTTAAGAAACAAATCAACCAAAACCCTAATGTCACCTGGATACTCCAATGTCACCTCAAGTATCCGTGGGTATGATTATACGATATGCATCACACAATCTCAGATTCTTCTATTCAACCAACACAAAGTACTTCAAAGAGTGCCCCAAAGTTTCAAGACGAAAACGTGTGCCAACCCCTATGCATAAGTTCACGGAACTCGCAAGTTGATCACCAAAACATACATCAAGTGGATCACGTGATATCCCATTGTCACCACAGATAAGCACATGCAAGGCATACATCAAGTGTTCTCAAATCCTTAAAGACTCAATCCGATAAGATAACTTCAAAGGGAAAACTCAATCCATTACAAGAGAGTAGAGGGGGAGAAACATCATAAGATCCAACTATAATAGCAAAGCTCGCGATACATCAAGATCGTATCACCTCAAGAACACGAGAGAGAGAGAGTGAGAGAGATCAAACGCATAGCTACTGGTACATAGCCTCAGCCCCGAGGGTGAACTACTCCCTCCTCGTCATGGAGATCGCCGGGATGATGAAGATGGCCACCGGTGAGGGATCCCCCCTCCGGCAGGATGCCGGAATAGGGTCCCGATTGGTTTTTGGTGGCTATAGAGGCTTGCGCCAGCGGAACTCCCGATCTATTCTGTTCCCCGATGTTTTTAGGGTATATGGATATATATAGGCGAAAGAAGTCGGTCAGGGGAGCCACAAGGGGCCCACGAGGGTGGGGGGCACGCCCAGGGGGGCAGGCGCGCCTCCCTGCCTCGTGGCCACCTCGAAGCTTCCTTGACTTCAACTCCAAGTCTCCTGGATCACGTTCGTTCCAAAAATCACGCTCCCGAAGGTTTCATTCCGTTTGGACTCCGTTTGATATTCATTTTCTGCGAAATACTGAAACAAGGGAAAAACAGAAACTGGCACTGGGCTCTGTGTTAATAGGTTAGTCCCAAAAATAATATAAAAGTGCTTAATAAAGCCCATAAACATCCAAAACAGATAATATAATAGCATGAATACATCATAAATTGTAGATACGTTGGAGACGTATCACGGCATACAGGAAAAAACGTTGCACATCCAGCATATATTACAGGAAATTACATCCACTGCGCAATCAAAGATTGATGCCAGTGCAAATAAATGAACAGAACCTAACGATCTACAACGTCACAATCTGCAACCTCAGCGCAGATGACGCCCATAAGCATGTGGGCAAGTTCTTGCTGCTTTGCTACACTGTCTCTGAAAACATTGATCAGTTTTTGTTGCGCACGAATGTGCACCTCTGATTCCTCCACCATTTCCATCATTTCTTCAGCCATTAATTGGTTCACAAACATACATTTTTTCCGTTGCATTCGAGACAGAGGAAACTGAACAGATTCAGATGGCGGTTTTGGCAGGCTTGTATTATTGATAGTGGAGAGTGTCTTGACCACTGCATCATAACATAAATTAGGAGGGGAACCAAACAGATTAATCAAGGGTTATTGCCATACTACCTGGCCTAGATTTATTGGAAAGAAACAATGGGGCTGCCTTGTTGTTTTCAGAGTTTGTCTTCTTATCTTCAGCAGCCTGCACCAAATTAACACACTAGCATTGCTATCATTGGTCGGGTCAGATAATAGGAAAGCAACATTGACACAACGAACATTTGGGCAACCAGACCACACCAGCCTACACCAAATTAACACAATATGGCACAGCTATCATCAGCCAGGTAAGGTAATACGAAAGCAACATTGACACAATGAATGAATGAATGGGCAACCAGAGCGGCACTACTATTTAGTAATGTGCATGATATGAGAGAGTAAACTCATGCACCTCAGTATTCAAAACTACCATGCAGTTTTCCTTACAAAAATCAACATTGTCGCCTTTAATTATACATTTTGCTACAACTAAATTTAGATCAGGTAAAGGTTGGGTTCATGTCGATTAACAAAATACATGCTGATGTAAAAATATAGTGATATTCAATAGGTACTTACATTAGCATTGGAGCACAGAGAATTCCCGCAAGATAGTTTCCTCGAATACGATCCCAGTGCAGAAAGTCTTCTATCATGTAGGCTTATTTTCTAAAAGAGAGATGTGTAATAAACATGTAGAAATTATGATCATAATGCTATAAAATTTCATGATGCGAGGATACGCACACGCTTCTTAGAATGGAGTTGACATGTTTTTGTTGGACTAGAGCGGACTAGTTCTTTGGCCACTGGAATCTGCTTATTATCAGTGGGAGTTGGGTTTCTCTGTCCTAGAGCAGTATCTATGAAAACTGGAGTTGGTTTATTATCTCCTGGCGTTTGGATCTTTTGCAAAGACCTGGTTTGTAACCCTTCAGATTCTAACATAGACGTCTTCCCTTGCATGCCTTATATAGAAGAATGGTGCTTCCATTATAAAACATGCTACAACAGAGATGGAATAGGTACTGAAGAATAGAAAGGCATGACATATTGACATGTATTCCCTCCATCCAGAAATAAATGGATGGGTCTAGGCGTATTTCAGTTCTAGATACATCCAGTTTTATCCATTTCTGCGACATGTAATCCGAACGGAGGGAGTATGATGTAAGAGCTAGGGATACGACAGGACAACAGTGTAAAAAAACACTACTTGAATGTAAACCTGTATGCTAGCGGAATACATATAGAAAAATACTAAGGCAACATATGCGTGTATGATTGGGAAACTAAGATGGCATTGCAAGAGACCACTAGAACATCACTTCAATGTAAAAAAACATGGTATGGTAGACAGATGAAGTACATATTGATGATTAACAATGCATAAGATATTGAGAAGCATGATGTCCAAACTAAGCAGATGGCATTGCGATAGAGTAGAATGACAGTACTTGAATTTGAAAACATGTTATCATGAATGGAATAGGTACTGAAAAACAGGAAGGCATGCCATATTTACATGCATGATCAGCAGGCTAAGCACAAGGCATTGCAACAGAGTAGATGCCCTCCAAGACATTATATGCATGTTGTACCCATATCAAGGGCCAAGTTAGAGCAAGGACCTTATGGGGTGAATAGGATTCATCATCTTTCTGCAAGTCTTGTGAAGAACTGCCTTTACATGTTCCATCATATTGGGTATCATTAACGTCAAGTTTGTTGGCCGTTACATTGCTCCGTGAGGTTCTTGTGGATAAATCAGTGTGTGCAATTATATCTGACATGCATGGAAGACAAATAGTGGTAAGATTTATGTAATGAGTGCCTGTAGGAGACGACATAAATAGTAGGACTGGGGTTAACTAGCAGCAATAGGTCTCAAAAACTAAAGGGAGAACACAGATGAAAGATACAGAATATATATCGTTTGTACTCGAGATTAACTAGATGGCACATAAAAGTATTAAGGAACAACATAGGCTATACTACAAGTGGTATAATACTATAATCACCAGCCTGTGGGATAGCATTGGCTGATGGATGATAACTATGGAACAGCGTTACCTAAAGAACAAGTCTCTTAGCTGAACTATGGAACAGCGTTAACTCCTGAACAAGACCCGTAAGAGATCAGCATGAATATACAGTGAAATGTGATAATCTATTTTCCATGCTTAGATGAATAACAAAGCCATAAATGTTGCACACAAGTAAGATGAGGGTACAACCTATCTGGCGGCCATCCATAGGAGTGAGCATCATGTGCTGACTTGTCGATGGCCCTGCAGTTGTTGTGGCTGTCCATGTCGGGCACGCGCATTCAGTGCAGGGAACTATTGAGTGGGGACTATAGCTCCCTTCTGGTGTATGCTTCCCTTGTTGGAGCAGCTGCGGTGACTCGGAAGACGGTGTGGCTGAAGATGCAGAAAACGCATAATGTTAAGAACGACACATCTCTCTGATCTGAAGAAATACCCTAAGAGATCAACAACAAGGTACGAGAGTGGTCACACGTCTGTTGACTGAAGACTAAATTGGGGTCACACGATTTTATTTTATTTTGGTACTGTCCGATCTACGCCGGATGGCTTGATGGCCGTCTTGTGCCTCCCGGCTGACACTGTTCGGAATCTTCCCCGAAGAGCCAGCGACCACCGGCAGAGCAGCCTGCCTCCGCCGTCCGTGGCCCCGACCAAAACCCCGCTCCCCGCCCCACCGCACTGCCGTGGTTGCGCCGCCCCCGGGCCAATCCACAAAGACTCGCCATCATCCAGATCCGGCGGCGGCAGTACCTTCAAACCACGCAACTCTAAGATAGCCATCTAAGCGCTGCTTCCGCGGCGAACTTGCGCCCCCGCACCCTTACGTTAGACACCAGCCAACCGGTAGCCTAGGAGCTCTGCCGGCTCGAGGGGTGCTGCTTCCCATTGGGAATCGATTGGCCCAGAATAAAAATTCAGACAACTGACGCCTAAATAAAATGATTTGAGATGAGGGTGTGATCTATCTGGCGGCCCGGTGAAGTAGGCAGCTCCAGCTGCCTAGTCGGTGAGGCCAGCGCAGTTGCGGTGGCTACCGGCGACAGGGAAGCAGAGATGTCGTGATGGTCGACGGCTACGGGGAAGCAGCGCCGGGGCTCTGGACGGGCCCAAAGTTGGAGCCGCTCCAGCGCCGTGAACAACGACGGGGCTGAATCGGCTCCGGTACGGTTCACGCGACCATCGTCGAGGCAGCTCCGGCAGCACGGAGTAAGAGGCACACGGCCCAGTGCACGACGGCAAATGGGCAGCGTCTCCGGGCTTAGAGAGGAGGGCGGTTGTGAATTTGGTGCGGCGGGGGGCGCCATGGAGGAGGGGCTGAGGTTTCGCGGCTCAGGAGAAGGGAGCTTCCGGGGAGAAGGTGATTTGGTGCCCACGAGGTATGAATGGGGAATTGGGAGGGGGAACCATGTCTTACAGACGCATTTGTCTGAAATGTGGGGGGGAGTTACAGTTCTACCCCTGCCTTTAGGCTTCTCGGCTTGGGTCTGTGTACTGAGGGTCGGGGATAGTAGAGTAACTTTGCTTCTCCCAAATAGTGGGCGCGAGCGATTTCGGGCGAGGAGGGCATGTTTTGAAATATACTGGGCGCGAGCGATTTCGGGCGAGGAGGGCGTGTTTTCAAATATAGTGGGCGCGAGCGATCTCGGGCGAGGAGAGCGTGTTTTGAAATAGTGGGCACGAGCTATTTCGGGTGAGTAGAGGGTGTTTTGCCGACCATGGTTTATGAATTATTCGGCACATGTCATTTCGGCCGAGGAGAAGGCGCGCTTGGATGAAGTTACGAACCTACCCTCGATGTACAACAGGCCAATTGATGTGTGTCCCACATAGGCCGGTAATGTCGCGTCTCCCATTTATTTGCTCGGGCGAATTCCGCCGAGCAGAGGGTGTTTAACAGTTAGTTCAAATTTTGGGAGAACGAGCATACACGTCTACCTTACCAAGTTGATTCAAATCAAATTTTGAAATATTAGCTTGCCACTTCTTTTTTAGATGGAGAGATGATGCTCGGGAGTAATGTGTTTTTACATGCTCGTTGCTAACGATTTACTATATGACAAATAGTTGACCCACTCAAAAATGGGAATCAAACCCAAAATGAAAAATCTCGATTCAATGAAATAGCTCGTTCACCAGGTCAAAATAGTGAACTAAATCCAAAATTGAACACCTCAATCGAGTAGCATGTTGTACAGTATTATAGTACTCCATGAACATGCTGAAACTCAAATTAATGAACTTGTTTGATATACGCATATCCCCGTTCAAGTGTGGATTGCAGACAACATGTTCTCCAATTTAAATATTTGAATGCAAGTATATATCAAAACATGGTTTATATCAGTCTTTGATGCAAAAAACGCGACCTCCCCCTCTTCCGAACTCCTACTCTCTCTCTCTCTCTCTCTCTCTCTCTATCTCTCTCTCGCAGATAATCTTCAATTCTGTCGCACGCATCCAACACACAAACCTTTTTGGTCCCTATCGCTCTCTCTCCGTCTCTCTCTCTCTCTTTGTGTGTGTGGGGGGGGGTCTTTCTAGTTCGCATGCATATATACTCCATCTATAGGTCTCTCTCGCACACTATGTATGATTCTCTAGTCCAAGCTAAATATCTTGGGTGCACTCATCGTACGCACACAAATTCCTTGGCTCGTTGCCCGTAACTCTCTCACGCACCACTCTATTGTCTCGGAGCTCTTCCCTCTCTCTCTCAAACTCTCCATCTACCTGGGTCACACATACACATGCATATCTCACTCGCACTCGATAGACCCATCTAAAACTCTATCTCTCTCCCTCGTTCTCTCTCCATCTCACACGCACACACACACAATCTCATGCCTAGCCAAGTATGATGGTCTCTCACTCAAATGTAGGCACACGCAGTCCCCCCCTATATGTGTATGACTAGCTAATCTTAGTCTCCATCACAAACATGTGCATGTTCTATCTCGATTTCTCTCGGGGCATCTTTCTATCGCGCACGCACCTCCCTCGATCTCCCACCCATATAGCCCCCTCACAATCTCGAGGGGATCTCTCTATCACAAACACACCCTCTCTCCCTCCCCATGCGTCCATGTTCTCCATGTGTCCCTCTCGACCTTTGTTCCCTGTTGGCCAGACCTCTATTGGACATGTGCTATAGGGGTGTCTCTCTCCGTTGCAAACAACCACGCACTAGCTATCTTCGTGTTTCTCCTCACCTCGCTTTTCTATCTCGGAGATGCATGTGTGATATGTTTGCATAAGAAATGAAAAAAACACACTCTCTCTAATTTATCGTTTGTTGTCCCTTTCTCTTTCACACACATACTATTTTTGCACACTCACTCATTCTCCTTCACACGCACTTGATCTCTCTCGACTTAAACACTCTCTTCGCTCCATAGCATATAGATTTATTGAAAAGTCAAACATCACAAAGTTGGACCATGTACGTGGAGAAAAACATTTACATCTAGAACGGCAAACATATACCATTAGATTCATCATGAGATGTAGTTTCGTATGATGTATCTTTGGTATTGTAGATATAAATAACATTTGCGTAAACCTGATCAAAGTTTCCAAAGCTCGACTTCTAAAAAATTTACATGCACTGCATTATCGAGCAGATGGAATATCTCTTTCCCCCTCTCAGCTATCTGATGCACCACTCAGCCTTATTGGGGCTCCTCTATCTCTCTCAAACTTTATATCTCCCTGGTTCACACATACACATGTCTCGCTCACGCTACATATAGACCCATCCAACACTCTCCGCCCTTGTTGTCTCTCTATGTGACACGCACCCCCCTAAGTACCATAATCCCTCACTCCATCATAGGCGCACGCACTCCCCCCCTAAGTATGATTATCTCTGACTAGCCATCTGGAACACACGTATTGTCTCCTTCCATCCATACGTCTATCTCGATATCTCTCGGGGTATCTTCTATCACGCACACACCTTGTCACTCGATCTCCCACCCATGTAGTCCCATCACGATCTCCAGGGGATCTCTCTATGACAAACATACACTCTCTCCTCCCCATGTCTGCATTTTCTCCGTACGTCTCTCTCGACCTCTCTCCCTTGTTTGTCAGACCCCTCTTGGCCACGTGCTAGGGGTCTTTCTCTCTCAGTTGCACACAACCACACACTATCTCCTCACCTTGCTTCCGTTGTCGAAGATGCATGTGTGATATGTTTGCATAAGACACACACGCCTTTTCTCTACTTTTATCGTGTGTTGTCCATATCTCTTTCACACACGCGCACACACTTTTTTCACTCACTCTTTCTATTTCACACTCTCTCTCTAGGTAGGGACTCTCTCACATCCATAAGCATATGGATGTTTTGAAAAGTCAAACCTCATAAAAGTTTGACCAGGTATATGTGGAGAAAAACATTTACATCTGGAACGATCATTAGATTCATCACAACATGTACTTACTTCATACTATCATTTATCTTTGGTATAGTAGATATAAGTAATTTCTTTATAAACTTGGTCAAAGTTTCAAAAGTTTGACTTTAAAAAAAATGTTGGCACTACATTATCGAACGGAGGGAGTAGCTCTTTCTCTCTCTCTCTCTGCTATCTCTCACGGGCCTCCCCTCTCACTCGAACTCTCTATACCGATGGATTATACGCTCATTGTGTCAGCGTATAGCTCCGTATATTGTTTAGTTGACCGGTCAACCAGTCCAAATGCTGCCTTGTCAGCTCGTGTTCTCTATCTTCGTGTGCTGGCCCATGTGGCAGTGGGTGAAAATAACTAACTAGAGGCCCATCTGACACGCGGTGAAGTAAAAAAAGTTGAAACCACTCGGGGTAGCACCCCGCACGCTAGTAAATTGAGGGCGCATTGAGGACACGCTTCTTCCGCATGAAGGACACACTCACGCACAATTCACCACTGTGCGGCGGCATGCACAGAAGGACGCACTCGCGCACACCCAGCAGGCCAGCACACAACACACACCAGCACATGTGTACACCGGCATCGCCGCCGGTTGAGATGGATGGCGAGGCAGCCAACAAGCGGAGGCGGCTCGAGCCAAAACCGCATCCGGCGAGCCTGGACTTCATCAGAAGCCTCCCCGTTGACATGCTGCTCGTCATCATCAGCCTCCTCCCCACAAAATCTGCCATGCGGACTGCCCTGCTCTCCTGGCGGTGGTGCCCCCTCTGGCGCCGTGTCCCCCTCAACCTCACCGTCGACAGCTACCTCTACGACGGGGATTGCAAATGCATGGCCGCAGTCTCCAAGATCCTTTCATCGCACCCTGGGCCAGCCAGACGCCTTGACATCCGCATGTTCAGTACCAACTGCAAGGTCCAAGCCAAGTTCGACGAGTGGTTCTTATGCCCCGCCCTAGATGAGCTCGAGAGCTCAGCTTTGAAGCTGGACGATGTCGCTCTTTGCCGCCGTCCACGCTCCGCCTCACGCCAACGCTGCGCCGCGCCAGCTTTAGCTCCTGCTATCTTCCCAAAATTAATGCCACACCCGCCCTTCTTCTCCCTCAACTCAAGCAGCTCGACCTCTTAGACGTTGGCATCTCGAAGCAGGCTATGGAGCACCTACTCCGCAGCTGTACTGCGCTCAAGTACCTTCGTCTTGAGCAGATCCACGGATTCATTAGCCTCCACATCACCTCGACGAATCTCTAATGGATTTATGTGTCTTGCTGGCCCCGCAACAAGACATCAATTGGGAAGAGATCACTCCAACTGTTCCACGTTATGGTCATTGAGAATGCGCCTTTCCTTGAGAGATTGCCTGTAGCTGATCTAGAAGGTCCAACAAAAATCAGGGTCATTCACGCGCCGGAATTGACAGCGTTGGTGTACTCGTCTGCCAAATCCTCCGAACTCTTTATTGGATCCGTAATCATTCAGGTACATCACTCATCTTCTTCTCCGTCTTCTTGAAATTCACATTTTTAAATCTCTTCTTGATGTATTTACGACCGTCTTCCAGAAAATGATTCCCACAAGCTTCACCCAGTCGATGCGCATAGTGAAGATCTTGGGAATAAAATCTATCGGCCCCAATCTGGATCAAGTTGTTGGATTCCTTACATGCTTTCTGGGTCTATGCAGTGCGTAGTAAACGGTAATCACAACGTAGCTCAATTTTTTTCGTAATTTCCCAAATTACGATGACAAGTGTAGTGTTCAAAACTGCATCTACGCACTGCACCGAAAGAAATGTTTTTAGTATTTTTTCTCACGTGATCACATGGATCGTTTTTTGTTGTACTACTATAGTAGCCTAGGCTAGTCATAGTGGAAAGTAACTTAGACTAGTAACTCTATGGTTACCCTAAGAGCAAGTACTACCTCCGTCCTGGTTTACTCTTCCTATTTTATAGTATCCAAATTTGACCATATATTTAACAGACAAAATGTTAAGCATGTCACTAAAAATTATATCATTGGATTCGTATTTGAACATAATTTCAAATGGTATAATTTTTGGTGACAAGCATTGGCATTTTCTTAGGTAAATCTATTTCTTTAAAAGGAGGATGACCCCCGGCCTCTGCATCTAGGAGATGCATGCGGCCATTTTATTGATTATTCTCGAGGACCTTACAAAGTAGAACAACAATATGCCTGAATCCATCATCTTGGCATCTTAGGTAAATCTATGGTCAAAATTTTACACTAAATACGAGGTAGTACAAAAGTGGGCTATAACAGCCCTCCACTATGTAGGCCAAAACACATGCCAAATTCACTTGTGATGCATTTGGCATCGATGCCCCTCCATTGCTCACCTGGTGCCCCAATCTGGATCACCTACTTTGCTCCAGTGCCAAATTAACTCATGCAATGAAAAAACATTTGCGTGGGAGAGAGAGAGAGAGGAATGAGGCAATAAAAAAACACATGTTTGGGAGAGTGAGAGGCTGGTGTAGTTGGTTTGATTGATTTGTTTATACATGTGGGTCTGTGTGCACAACGGTGCCAACTCTCTCACATCACGAGAGCGGTGCCAAAATCTTTTGATTTGACATCGATGCGTATTATGTGGCATACTTGTGAGAAATATGGCATCGGCCACATAGTGGAAGGCAACAAATGCCCAAGCTCTTCGCGTGCTCCTAGGTAAATGAGAGGAAAGAGAGAGAGAGAGAGAGAGAGAGAGAGAGAGAGAGAGAGAGAGAGAGAGAGTGAAAAAATATCACTAGCCAACCAATCCTATCGTATGAGCGAATGATATCGGTACCTCTTGATGACACGGCAATCTTATACAGCCAGCTGCTCTAATATGTTCTCTTCTTTTGCAGATAAAAAAGACCCGAAAGTGAAAAATGTGCTGCACTCTAACAATCTCATCGAATGCCTTGATCTTCATCTTGCAGAAATTGATTTGATCGACTATCGAGGCAGCACATCTGAGATTAAATTGGCCAGGTTCTTTGTTCTGGAGGCAAGTGTGCTCAAGGTAATGAGGTTTGGCGTTCTCTAGCGCAACAATGAATGGCATGCTGATCACCGCAAGCGTCTAAGCCTAAATGACAAAGTCTCCACAGAAGCTGAATTTGTTTTTGAAACATCAAGTGGCCAGAGACTCAAAAATTTATTTGCCCATTAGTGACTTATCAGGGCGGTGGATTTTAGTTTGTACGATAGTGCTGCATCCACCTAATGTAACGAAAGTTCTTACGTAAACTTCCTAGATTCCCTCTTCGTAGGTGCTGCATTACTCCTAACATTTGTAATATCAGTTTGAAACTTGTAATATTGCCGTGTCCTAGTCCTGCGTTTTCAAAATCCTGCAAATCAAAGAGGTCCTGAGTTGGTGATGATGTTGTGTCTGCCATCTTTCACCAATAGCCGTCGGATCTAGATCTGACGCATACAAACCAAACTTCTCCAGTTTTGCAAAAAGATGCCCGCACTTGTTCCCTATGTACAAACAACTCCTTGTCTCTCACAATCAGCCTTATCTCCTCCCACCACATCTAGAAGGCCATGGAAAATCTGGCGCGAAGGCCGCTGCCGGCGCCGTCCACCCCCAATCTTGGTGTTCCGTGCAATGCGCGGGCATCTACGCACGGGAAATTATGTCGAACACGGCTAGTTGTAAGCAGGTTAGCTCTATAGCCATGATGATAGTGACTGCAGACGGTGAGGCTGACTTATGTTATGTCGAACACGGTGCCTATACTCAGGTGTCATCTCCGGCGCGGGGTCTTGTCACTTCACTGCGACGAGCGGCACGTAATAATTTGACAAACGGGTAGTACAGTGCTACTACATTGGTAGTACTACTACTAGTACTAGCACCACCGTCTGGATTTAGTAGTACTACCACGTCCATCTGGATTTAGTACTTGACTAGCAATATCTAGTAATGCATGTCACAAGAAATGTACTACTCCCTCTGTAAATAAATACATGGTGTATTGTTTTATTCCTTCCGGTAGATGGCTCAAATCTGAAGTCTCATCAATCAGACTAGTATTGTACTCACTGAGCGCTCAGCTTTGTAAGCTACCAACAAAAAATTGCAATCAAAGACTACTATTCTACTCCCTCTGTACTGGTGCATTAGTCACGTTACGAAAACCAAATAGTAATCCCAAAACTTTTAGGCGCGATGCATTAACTACCCACCTCGTTCGTTGTTTCTTGCCACGAAAAAAGAAATCACCCAATACAAATATGAGACGTGGGGTGCGTATGCATCCAATGACTTGAGACTACTCCCTCCGTCTAGGTGTATGACTAGCCACAATGAAGAGTAACATACACTAGTAACATACACATATCCCCAAACTATGTTACTACCTTTCATAGTGGGTAGTAACATAAGTATGGTAACATGCAAAGCCTCATTTATTAGGTTATAGACTCATATTGCATTGGGACATGTGATGTTACAGTAATAACTAGCTAAGTTACTCAAACTACCTCTCTCCTCATTAACTCATTGCCACATAAGCAAATTTGTTGAGTTGGACTCGATGTTACTGCTGAAGTTACTCCCACTGTGGCTAGTCTAAGTCATTTTAGAGCAAGTGAAAAAGAGGAGTGGGCTCTCATGCAAGAGCCTAGCTATATGCGGGTTCCTAGGACGATATACAATAAATATTGAGAAAGAGAGAGAGAGAGAGAGAAGATGAGAAAAAGTAGTACTCTTATAGCCAGCCTTATAGCTAACCTTATTGTATGAGTGGCTACAAGTGATGGCTCTACTATGACATGGCAACATCATATAGCCAACAGCTGGCTATACTATTAAGTATTAACCATGCTCTTAGATTGTGCACCGTGACCAAGACGAAGGGGAAAGCGAGAGAACTTAATGTCTTTTTGCTAATTAATAGGATTACATGCAATGAACTAACCACTGCATGTCATGTTTGGTAGTCTCAAGTCATTGAAAGCATGCACGACCCACATCTCTCATTGGTTGATATGTCACGAAATAAGAAACGAGGAGGGAGTTAATGTACCGTGCCTAAGTGTTTTGGGACGGAGGGGGACGCAGCTTCATTGACTTACTGCACCTGCGTTTGGGTGAATGACACGTGGGCCCAACAGGTGGCTGGCCCACCTGTCATACAGCCAAAGGCAGGTGCAGTAGAGGGCCGAGGAGTAGATGGCCAACACACGTGAATGCAACGCAGTCTGCACTTCTCATATAAAGGCTCCCAGCCAGTCCAATCTACAAAATCCTACGCACCTACGCACCCTAACCAAGGGCAAGAGTGATCACTCCAATCGCAAGATCAGTTCACTAGAAGCTACACCCATGGAGGCGAGGAGCGCGAGCATCAGCCGGCTGTGCCAGATGGTCCATGACGCCGGCCTGCGGCCCGGCATCGAGGAACGTCTCCAAGTCGTGCTTGAGGCCGCCAGGGCGAGAGGCCTCTTGGACGACAGCTTCGTCTCCTTGTTCGACAAGGTCCTCGTCGACTTCCTCGACAAGTTCACCGTCGTCAAGAAGCTCGCGGACGACCTTGATGTACGCCTCCAGCCCACGTGCCCAGGCTCTGCGATGCCCGCCACCCTCAATGGCCTCTATGGTGACAACCTCTTCGATGCACTGGTGGCCCTGCGACTGCCCACCGTCGCGCCGGAGAATGTCCACCTCGAGGTCGCGCTCGCCGTGCAGTGCCTGGTGCAGCAAGACACCGTCGACATAATCACCCACGTCTACGCGCAAATCGTCCACAAGGACTACTACCTGCCAGAGGAGGACGATAGGTCGCTGGGCAACCTTGGACGGCATTGTTTAGAAGCACGTTGAGCTCGCCACCAACGCCGCTACTCCTCACACATCGGTTGGTGACCCGGCGCACTAGGGCGTGAGGATGTCGTTGATGGATCCGTATGTATCTTTATCTTTCTGTCAAATCCATGTGGTAGTATATGGTACTACTAGTAATTATCTTACCTTTCGCATCAACTTCATAATTTTCGTACGTACTCCATGCATGAACCGCGCTAGAACCAAACTTCTCATTACTCTAGGGAAATTTGTTATTTCTATCTATCAGTCGCGCCATGGAGCAGAACCAAATTTTACAAGGTTCAAAAGAAAAAGCCTGCCGTGTTCGCGTCGCACCCCCACACGGTTGGTCCGGCACGCCGGGAATGCGTGATGTGTTGCATTTTCACTTACAAGTGGGACCACAGTTGAGCAAACTGACTATCGGCAAACCCCCACCCCGCCCACCATGTGATGGCTGAGAAAACAGGAGGGAGGAGAGATGGTTGTAGCACGGACTCCAAGAAATTGGTGTCGGATGGGACTCGTGTGGGTGGCGTGTGTCGTACTGCTAGACGTGAATGCTAGTTATGGCCCATGCCACCCCACTATATCGAGCCTATATCGAGGTGCTGGTTACGTAGAACAAATTTCCTGGAGTCCGTGCTCAGCCCTCCTCTATCTCTCTTCTCAGCCAGCGAGCAGACGTGCGGAGCCCATCGTCTATTTGCTCACATGCGGTCCCACATGTCAATGAAAACGCAAGAGGACCCACTGAACCTGCACATCTTTCACCTCGACGTGCTGGTGATGAAAAACAAATCCAATATAGATCTTCGGTGGCCGCTTTTGGAGTTACTCAAGAGTAGTAAGATTCTATTTACAATTTAACCCAAGATGCACATCACGTGGCTTCAACTACCACTCCATTTTCTTGCATGACACGACCTGGATGTTGGATGTCCCACGTGTCGGCAAAAGGAGGAAGAACACGACCAAATCTTCTCCACATTTAGACCGGAGGAGTAGGAAACACGGCAAGCCCTGTTCCTACATCATACTACATACAAGCCCACCTCACGCAGTCACGCTATCACCATATTTCTCGGCCTCCGTGCGACACCTAGCTCTAGGTGATCTAACTAGAACTAACTATTGGTTGGCTCTATGTGATGTGGCAACTTCATACTACTACGGATGCTGGCTATACTACTACGGCACTAACACTCCAAGAAGTGAGTCGAAAACCATTTATAAATTGAGTTTATGACATGCATATGCAAATATACCATTCATTACATACAACAAGTCATCAACACACAACGACAACGAGGATACATGTTGGATCATAGATTAGTTCCAACAAAACATTCTAGTAAATACTAAAGTTTTCATCACACAACAAATAACAAGCAATGAAATGAACTTCAGCTCAACCACTCCTTGGCGTTGGAAACGCTTGCTTTGAACCAGAAGAGTTTGTCTCGGAAGGGCCAGCTACTGTCAATCTCGAGACCAACGCAGGACTGATCATCCAGGCTGAAGCGGCCTATTTCATGACCCATATTGTGATAGCCACGGTAGGGAAGCATAGCAATGTCCGAGGTATAGATACAGTTGCTTCTCATAAATGGTAGTAACATTGTGTCAACAGCAGCTGGACCGCCTTTCACCATGATTGGATAGTTTTGTCCAAGGAAGAGCGAGTTTCCTCCAAGAGTATCAATACTAAACTAGGGAGAAGGTGTTGGCACTAGCACAGTAGTATCCATCCCGAATACCCTGCAACGGATGTTAGAATAGGTCCGGAGAGTGCGACAATGGGAGACAACACCTGCTTCCTTAGTCACATCAGCGGTGCCCTGTATACAGACAAGAAGAGGTGATCCATCGGAATAAGTTGTCAGGCGCCACTGAGTATATGGGTCCTCATGCTCGTGATCATCATCGTCGTCATCTCCCCCTTGGTTATAAAAATTTTCAAGTATAGGTGGTGGAATGTTCACAGGACCTTGGAAAGACAAGAAGGTTAATTAGTAAAGGGAAACTAGCTAACCCGCATGCATGTGGGTGAAACAATTATAATTACGGTGGAAGACAAACGTACCGAAAGCATAAGGATTCCATGCAAAAAAGCGCCACGAGTGGTGGCAGCAAACACAAGACCCTCGTATTGAATTGCATCACAGTACTCATCCTTGTATAGAAACTGATTTTTGAGCAATATCCATCCAGTCGAACTATGAAGGCAACAAGCTTGTCGAAGATAGAAACAACTACATATTCCATTAAATCCCAAGAGCGGTCGGGAACTTGACAAATTGCTATCTTCTGTAGACGACAGTCACCATGACCGTAGTTGAAAGTACGGTCATAATCGGTGTGCTCAACCTTTGGGCGGTCTGAGATTTTTGGAAGTGGAACCCGGTGAAGATTGTACACATTCACAAGTTCGCACTCGCAGTTGTACCCAATATAAACAACCCAATCTCCATTTGCGCCTGCCCAAGCCTTACCCTCAAGCGATGGCATCTTAACATCACATGTATCATTATCAAGCGGCACCAACTTGCACAAGGCGAGGCCTCCGTCGTCTGCGCGCCAGTGAGCAGGGTCACGGTGAAGAAGATAGGGGAGATCAAACCGCTCGTGGACCCTTGGGTTCATTGTAATGATGTTATTAGTTGAGTCAAGAATGGTCTTGAACGAACCTGCCATGCTAGCCGAGGTGATGACGTCGCACCGATCAATGAGTTACTTCACCACGTCATCATTCAGATCGGGGCAAGAATAACAGGGTCATTTCCGGTTTGTTCCCTCCATGGAGAAGATGATCGAACAATGGCAGAAGGAAGGGTGAAGGCAAATGGAGGAGGGAGGAAGAGCGTGCGACAGCAGTTCCAAATTGAGAGGGAAAGGCGAAGAGTCGGTGGACGGTTGCCACGGTACACGAAGAGGCGCCCCGGCCTACATAGACGTCCGTTCGGAAATTGTACAAAAGGACTCGCCGTCGTCTCACTGACATGTTGGAACGGGACCACATCTCAACGAAGAGGCTAGTGGGGAGCGGACGGTTGCCACAGAGGTCACACACTGACGACAAGGCCGTCCTGTCAGACCTAGCGCCCGTGCGGGGTGGCTTCCATCCCCCACACGAGCGAATCCACTTCGCACCCCACACAGTTGGTCCGCCACGCCGCTAGGCCAACTCCAGCGCGTGCAGCTCGGACGCGCGCTCGCTCAACCCCCTTTCCCTCGACACCCCGGAGCTACCCAACCACGGCTACGTGTTTTGCGCACCCGGCGGCCGGATTTGGAGCGGATCCGGTCGGGCTTGAGCTCGCCCGGCTGTGGGAGGCCGCGCCGTGCCATGGACTAGCCGGGGACCGCGCCGGAAGGCCCCGGCAAGGCCGCATGCAAGTACTAACTCCTCCTCTAGCCGCTTGGATCTACATCGTCGGCAGTCCACCGGCAGATACATGAATGGCGGTCGGCCGGGCTCGGTGCTGGCCCAAAAGCTCGTCGGCGCACCATTGCCACTCATTACGTGCGACAACTGCCCAAAGAAGGTCTTGCGCCGCGTGTCTAGAACGCCGAAACATCTCAGATGGGTGTTCATCAAGTGCTCAACCGATGGGGTATGTGCTACTTTAGCTTCGGTTGTGCTCTCGGGTTAGACTAGTTGTGCTAACTTAAAATTTTATTGTGTAGAATGGATGCAAGTTTTGGTATTGGGAAGAAGAGTACATGGATATATTGATAGAGCACAATTTAGTAGATGTTCGTGCACTTTTAGCTAGCATAGAGGCTAGAGATGAGACTAGTGCACTTGTTGATAGAATAGAGGCTAGACATGAGACTAGATGCGAGGAAGCAACGTCTACTTCTTTACACTCGAAGAAGAAAGAAGCACGCAAGATCAAGCCTCCGCAGATCAACAATTAATGCATCGAGAAGGCACTAATCCAACTTACAGGAGCAGTTATGGAAGTTGGATATCTCCTAAAATGTATTCTTGTGGTTCTTGTTTTCTTTGGTCTTGCTTTTCTAGTCAATTTTTGGTGATGTATTTCCATGTACCAAAAATCAAATGATGAAAAAAAAGATATGTGTTTGCAAAGAAAAATGTACGCGGCCGGGATGCGTTCGCGCGTTGGGCGCACGACCACCGCATCCGAGAAATGGCCCGGACACGACCCCGTTGCCCTACCCAAACGGACAGAATCCGGGCAAAACGGAGGTCCGTTTGGGGTCGTGCGTTGGAGTTGGCCTTACAAGTGGGACCGCAGTTGAGGAAACCGACTATCCGCAAACCCCCACCTCGCCCACCCCGCGATGGCTGAGTTAGAGAAACGACGAGGTTGAAGAGATAGCTGTAGCACGGACTCCAAGAAATATGGTGTCAAATGGAAGTTGTGCTGGTGGTGTGTGCCGTATTCCTAGACGTGAATGCTTGTTCTGGCCCATGCCACCCTACTACATATATCGAGGATTCGAGGTGCTGGTTACGTACAGCGAACACATTAACATATGCCCACCTCACACTGTGGCCAAATTTCCTGGAGTCTATGCTAGGTTAAAAAGTGTTCTTTGTGAGGATGGGTGGCTGGTCTCAAGTTTAAAACTTGTTGTATTACGTATACGTAGACGTAGAGATAGTGCAGCAGTTTTGAAAGTTTGAACCCAAACATCTCAATGCAATTTCCACTGGACTCATCCGAGGACCTAGGATGATGGGATTCGCAGCTACAGTAAAAACACCCGCCCGACGCGCGAAGCATGTGAAGCTAGTACAAATAGTAGTAGTACTATGTTGATTGGACTCATCCGATAACCTGTTGCAATGCACATACAATTATGTATTCGAAAAATAATTTTTTGCCTCGTCGCAGCACCCACTCAGAGAAGCGACTCGAAAGCCATTCATAAATTTAGTAAGTTTATCACAGGCATATCATTTTATTACATACAACAGGTCATGAACCCACAACGACAACGACGATAGGTTCTAGTAAATACTAAAGTTTTCATCACACAACAAATAACAAGCAATGAAATGAACTTCAGCTCAACCAATCCTCGGTGTTGGAAAATCTTGCTTTGAACCAAAAGTGGTTCTCTGGGAAGGGGAAGCTACTGTCAATCTCGAGACCAACGCAGGACTGATCATCCAGGCTGAAGCGGCCTATGTCAGGACGCATATCGTGATAGCCACGGTAGGGAACCATAGCAATGTCTGAGGGAACCATATCATAAAGGGTAGTAACGTTGTGTCAACAGCAGTTGGATCGCCTTTCACCATCATTGGATAGTTTTGTCCAAGGAAGAGCGAGTTTCCTCCAAGAGTATTAATACTAAACCAGGGAGAAGGTGTTGGCGCTAGCACAGTAGTATCCATCCCAAATGCCCTGCAACGGATGTTGTAATAGGTCCGGAGAGTGCGACCATGGGAGACAACACCTGCTTCCTTAGTAACATCAGCAGTGCCCTATATACAGACAAGAAGAGGTGATCCATCGGAATAAGTTGCCAGGCGCCACTGAGTATATGGGTCCTCATGCTCGTGATCATCATCATCGTCAAGTATAGGTGGTGGAATGATCACAGGACCTTGGAAAGACAAGAAGGTTAATTAGTAAAGGAAAACTAGCTAACCCGCATGCATGTGGATGAAACAATTATAATTACTCCGTTTTGAAAAAAACAATTATAATTACGGTGGAAGACACACATACCGAAAGCATAAGGATTCCATGCAAAAATAGTGCCACAAGTGGTGGCAGCAAACACAAGACCCTCGTATTGAATTGCATCACAGTACTCATCCGTGTATAGAAACTGATTTTTGAGCAATATCCATCGAGTTGAACCATGAAGGATGGCAACAAGCTTGTCGAAGATAGCGACAACACAAGCATTCCTATAACTCCAAGAGCGGTCGGGAACTCGACAAATTGCTATCTTTTGTAGACGACAGTCACCATGATCGTAGTTGTACGTACGTAGAATACCGGTGTGCTCAACCTCTGGGCAGTCTGAGATTTTTGGAAGTGGAACCTGGTGATGAGTGTACACATTCACAAGTTCCCACTCGCAGTTGTACCCAATATAAACAACCCAATCTCCATTTGCACCTGCCCAAGCCTTACCCTCAAGCGATGGCATCTTAACATCACACGTATCATTATCAAGCGGCACCAAATTGCACAAGGCGAGGCCTCCGTCGTCCGCGCGCCAGTTAGCAGGGTCATGGCAAAGAATATAGGGGATATCAAACCGCTCCTGGACCCTTGGGTTCCTTGTAATGATGTTATTAGTTGAGTCGAGAATGGTCTTGAACGAACATGCCATGCTAGCCGAGGTGATGACATCGCACTGATCAATGAGTTACTCCACCACGTCATCTTTCAGATCGGGGCAAGAATAACGAGGTCGTTTCCGGCCTGTTCCCTCCATGGAGAAAATGATCGAACAATGGCAGAAGGAAGGGTGAAGGCAAATGGAGGAGGGAGGAAGAGCGCGCGACAGCAGTTCCAAATCGAGAGGTGATACGTCTCCAACGTATATATAATTTTTGATTGTTCCATGCTATTATATATTCTATTTTGGATGTTTGATGGGCTTATTTATACACTTTTATATTTTTTTTGGGACTAACCTATTAACCGGAGGCGCAGCCCAAATTGCTGACTTTTTGCCTATTTTAGTATTTCGTAGAAAAAGAATATCAAACGGAGTCCAAACAGAATGAAACCTTCGGGAACGTGATTTTCGGAACAAACGTGATCCAGAGGACTTGGAGTGGACGTCAAGCAATAGAAGAGGAAGCCAC
>NC_057805.1:299648473-299659184 GCF_018294505.1 Triticum aestivum | reverse complement strand
CCCCTCGTGGCTCCACCGACCTACTTCTTCCTCCTATATATACCTGCGTACCCCAAACCATCAGAAGCGCCCATGAAAACCTAATTCCACCGTCGCAACCTTCTGTACCCGTGAGATCCCATCTTGGGGCCTTTTCCGGCGTCCTGCCGGAGGGGCCATTGATCACGGAGGGCTTCTACATCAACACCATAGCCTCTCCGATGATGTGTGAGTAGTTTACCTCAGACCTTCGGGTCCATAGTTATTAGCTAGATGGCTTCTTCTCTCTCTTTGGATCTCAATACGAAGTTCTCCTCGATTCTCTTGGAGATCTATTCGATGTAATCTTCTTTTGCGGTGTGTTTTTCGATATCCGATGAATTGTGGGTTTATGATCAAGATTATCTATGAACAATATTTAAATCTTCTCTGAATTCTTTTATGTATGATTGGTTATCTTTGCAAGTCTCTTCGAATTATCAGTTTGGATTGCCCTACTAGGTTGATATTTCTTGCAATGGGAGAAGTGCTTAGCTTTGGGTTCAATCTTGCGGTGCTCAATCCCAGTGACAGTAGGGGAAACGACACGTATTATATTGTTGCCATCGAGGATAAAAAGATGGGTTTTATATCATATTGCATGGGTTTATCCCTCTACATCATGTCATCTTGCTTAAAGCGTTACTCCGTTCTTATGAACTTAATACTCTAGATGCATGCTGGATAGCGGTCGATGTGTGGAGTAATACCAGTAGATGCAGAATCGTGTCGGTCTACTTGTCACGGACGTGATGCCTATATACATGATCATACCTAGATATTCTCATAACTATGCTCAATTCTATCAATTGCTCGACAGTAATTTGTTCACCCACCGTAATACTTATGCTATCTTGAGAGAAGCCACTAGTGAAACCTATGGCCCCCGGGTCTATTTTCCATCATATTAATCTCCCGTTATTTCCATTACTGTTTACTTGCTTTCTTTACTTTTACTCTTTATCATAAAAATACCAAAAATATTATCTTATCATCTCTATCATATCTCACTCTCGTAAGTGACCGTGAAGGGATTGACAACCCCTTTATCGCATTGGTTGCGAGGTTCTTATTTGTTTGTGTAGGTGCGTGGGACTCGAGCTTAGCCTCCTACTGGATTGATACCTTGGTTCTCAAAAACTGAGGGAAATACTTACGCTACTTTACTGCATCACCCTTTCCTCTTCAAGGGAAAACCAACGCAGTGCTCAAGAGGTAGCAAGAAGGATTTCTGGCGCCGTTGCCGGGGAGTCTACGCACAAGTCAAGACATACCAAGTACCCATCACAAACTCTTATCCCTCGCATTACATTATTTTCCATTTGCCTCTCGTTTTCCTCTCCCCCACTTCACCCTTGCCATTTTATTCGCCCTCTCTTTCCGTTTGCCTCTTTTTCGCCTACTTCATCGTTATGGCCAGTCCTTTATCTACTCCTTTGTCTCCCGAGTTTGAAGTTCTTCACTTCAAACAAAAACAAGGAGAAAATTTAAAAGATCCTTGGTATAGATTGATAGAATCCTATCGTGGTTGCACTATAGAGAGAGATTTCAAGGTTTTACTTCGTAATTTTTATGTTGGGCTAACCTTATCCCATAGACAACTCCTTGATTTTGCCGCCAAAGGGAATTTTATTGAAACTGATCCTAGTTTTGCTTATGAAATTATAGAGGGGATAGTAGGAGTACTTCCCCCACTGAAGGGATTAACTCTTACCCATGAGGGAACACAAATTTTAGAAAAATTAGGTGAATTGCAAAAATCTCTTGAACCCCTTAAAAATGTTGGAGGAAACCTCAATCGTATGAATACTTTGATCACACTTTGCAATAAAAGGTTGGATGCTCTAGATCTAAGAATCTCTGAGTATGAAGGGAAACGTAAGGAACCTCCCGGATTCGAGCATAACTCTATTAAAAAGATAAATACCAAAGATGGCAATACCTAGATCTATCCTTGCTTTTATGCCTAGCTAGGGGCGTTAAACGATAGCGCTTGTTGGGAGGCAACCCAATTTTATTTTTAGTTTTTTGCTTTTTGGTTCTGTTTAGGAATAAATATTTGATCTAGCCTCTGGTTAGATTATTTTTTGTGTTTTAATTAGTGTTTGTGCCAAGTTAAACCTATAGGATCTTCTTGGATGATAGTTATTTGATCTTGCTGAAAATTCCAGAAACTTTCTGTTCACGAAAACAATTGTTAAAAATCACCAGAACGTGATAAAATACTGATTCCAATTGCAGAAGATCAACAAACAAATTATCTAGGTCTTCCTATTTTGGTAGATTTTTCTGAGTTCCAGAAGTTTGCATTATTTACAGATTACTACAGACTGTTCTGTTTTTGACAGATTCTGTTTTTCGTGTGTTGTTTGCTTATTTTGATGAATCTATGGCTAGTAAAATAGTTTATAAACCATAGAGAAGTTGGAATACAGTAGGTTTAACACAAATATAAATATAGAATGAGTTCAATACAGTACCTTGAAGTGGTGTTTTGTTTTCTTTCGCTAAGGGAGCTCACGAGATTTTCTGTTAAGTTTTGTGTTGTGAAGTTTTCATGTTTTGGGTAAAAGATTTGATGGATTATGGAACAAGGAGTGGCAAGAGCCTCAGCTTGGGGATGCCCAAGGCACCCCAAGGTAAATCCAAGGACACCAAAAAGCCAAAGATTGGGGATGCCCCGGAAGGCATCCCCTCTTTCGTCCTCACCATATTTTTATTCACCACATGATATGTGTTTTGCTTGGAGCGTCTTGTGTGATTTGAGTCTTTGTTTGTTAGTTTGCCACAATCATCGTTGCTATACACACCTTTTGAGAGAGACACGCATGATTCAGAATTTGTTAGAATACTCTATGTGCTTCACTTATATCTTTTGAGCTATATAGTTTTTGCTCTAGTGCTTCACTTATACCTTTTAGAGCACGGCGGTGGTTGTATTTTATAGAAATTATTGATCTATCATGCTTCACTTATATTATTTTGAGAGTATTAAATAGCATGGTAATTTGCTTTAATTGTGAAATTAATCTTCCATATTGAGTTCATTGAATGTTATGAGAAGTTAGATACTTGATAAGTGTTTTGAGATATAAAGGTGGTAATATTAGAGTGTGCTAGTTGAGTAATTGTGAAATTGAAAATACTTGTGTTAAAGTTGGGAAGTCCCGTAGCATGTACGTATGGTAAAAGTTGTGTGAAAATTTTGACACATAGGTGGTCTTTTCCTACCAATCTATCCCTCTAGGGGCATGCGTAGTAGTACTTTGCTTCGAGGGCTAATAAACTTTTGCAATAAGTATATGATTTCTTTATGACTAATGTGAGTCCATGTATTATACGCACTCTCAACCTTCCACAATTTTCTAGCCTCTACGGTACCGCGCATTGCCCTTTCTCACCTTGAGAGTTGGTGCAAACTTCGCCGGTGCATCCAAACCCCGTGATATGATACGCTCTATCACACATAAGCCTCCTTATATCTTCCTCAAAACAGCCACCATACCTACCTATCATGGCATTTCCATAGCCATTCCGAGATATATTGCCATGCAACTTTCCACCGTTCCGTTCATTACGACACGCTTCATCATTGTCATATTGCTTTGCATAATCATGTAGTTGACATCATATTTTGTGGCAAAGCCACTATTCATAATTTTTTCATACATGTCACTCTTGATTCATCGCATATCCCAGTACACCGCCGGAGGCATTCACATAGAGTCATATTTTGTTCTAAGTATTGAGTTGTAATTGTTGAGTTGTAAATAATAAAAGTGTGATGATCATCATCATTAGAGCATTGTCACATGTGAGGAAAGGATGATGGAGACTATGATTCCCCCACAAGTCGGGATGAGATTCCGGACTAAATAAAAAAAGAGGCCAAAAAAAGAGAAGGCCCAAAAAAGAAAAAAAGAAGAAGAAAAAAATGAGATAAAAAGAGAGAAGGGACAATGTTACTATCCTTTTTCCACACTTGTGCTTCAAAGTAGCACCGTGATCTTCATGATAGAGAGTCTCCTATGTTGTCACTTTCATATACTAGTGGGAATTTTTCATTATAGAACTTGGCTTGTATATTCCAATGATGGGCTTCCTCAAAATGCCCTAGGTCTTCGTGAGCAAGCAAGTTGGATGCACACCCACTTAGTTTCTTTTGTTGAGCTTTCATATATTTATAGCTCTAGTGCATCCGTTGCATGGCAATCCCTACTCCTCTCATTGACATCAATTGATGGGCATCTCCATATCCTATTGATTAGCCGCGTCAATGTGAGACTTTCTACCTTTTTTGTCTTCTCTCATAACTCCCATCATTATACTTTACTCCACCCATAGTGCTATATCCATGGCTTGCGCTCATGTATTGCGTAAGAGTTGAAGAAGTTGAAGCGCATTAAAAAGTATGAACCAATTGCTCGGCTTGTCATCGAGGTTATGCATGATGAGAACGTTTGTGTGACAATATTGAAACATAGCCTAACTATATGATTTTTAGGGATAAGCTTTCTTTGGCTATGTTATTTTGATAAGACATAATTGCTTGGTTAGCATGTTTGAAGTATTATTGTTTTTATGTCAACATTAAACTTTTATCTTGAATCTCTCGGATCTAAATATTCATGCCACAATAAAAAGATTTACATTGAGAATTATGCTAAGAAGCATTCCACATCAAAAATTCTGTTTTTATCATTTACCTACTCGAGGACGAGCAGGAATTAAGCTTGGGGATGCTTGATACGTCTCCAACGTATCTATAATTTTTTGATTGTTCCATGCTATTATATATTCTGTTTTGGATGTTTAATGGGCTTATTTATAAACTTTTATATTATTTTTGGGACTAACCTATTAACCGGAGGGCCAGCCCAAATTGCTGTCTTTTTGCCTATTTCAGTGTTTCGCGGAAAAAGAATACCAAACAGAGTCCAAACGGAATGAAACCTTCGGGAACGTGATTTTCGGAACAAACGTGATCCAGAGGACTTGGAGTGGAGGTCAAGCAACAGACGAGGAAGCCACGAGGTAGGGGGCGCGCCTACCCCCCCGCCCAGGCGCACCCTCCACCCTCATGGGCCCCTCGTGGCTCCACCGACCTACTTCTTCCTCCTATATATACCTACGTACCCACAAACCATCAGAAGTGCCCACGAAAACCTAATTCCACCGCCGCAACCTTCTGTACCAGTGAGATCCCATCTTGGGGCCTTTTCCGGCGTCCTGCCGGAGGGGGCATTGATCATGGAGGGGGTTTCTACATCAACACCATAGCCTCTCCGATGATGTGTGAGTAGTTTACCTCAGACCTTCGGGTCCATAGTTATTAGCTAGATGGATTCTTCTCTCTCTTTGGGTCTCAATACAAAGTTCTCCTCGATTCTCTTGGAGATATATTCGATGTAATCTTCTTTTGCGGTGTGTTTGTCGAGATCCGATGAATTGTGGGTTTATGATCAAGATTATCTATGAACAATATTTGAATCTTCTCTGAATTCTTTTATGAATGATTGGTTATCTTTGCAAGTCTCTTCGAATTATCAGTTTGGTTTGGCCTACTAGATTGATCTTTCTTGCAATGGGAGAAGTGCTTAGCTTTTAGTTCAATCTTGCGGTGCTCGATCCTAGTGACAGTAGGGGAAACGACACGTATTGTATTGTTGCCATCGAGGATAAAAAGATGGGGTTTATATCATATTGCATGAGTTTATCCCTCTACATCATGTCATCTTGCTTAAAGCGTTACTCCGTTCTTATGAACTTAATACTCTAGATGCATGCTGGATAGCGGTCGATGTGTGGAGTAATAGTAGTATATGCAGAATCGTTTCGGTCTACTTGTCACGGACGTGATGCCTATATACATGATCATACCTAGATATTCTCATAACTATGCTCAATTCTATCAATTGCTCGACAGTAATTTGTTCACCCACCGTAATACTTATGCTATCTTGAGAGAAGCCACTAGTGAAACCTATGGCCCCCAGGTCTATTTTCCATCATATTAATCTCTCGTTATTTCCATTACTGATTACTTGCTTTCTTTACTTTTACTCTTTATCATAAAAATACCAAAAATATTATCTTATCATCTCTATCAGATCTCACTCTCGTAAGTGACCATGAAGGGATTGACAACGCCTTTATCGCGTTGGTTGCGAGGTTCTTATTTGTTTGTGTAGGTGCGTGGGACTCGAGCGTAGCCTCCTACTGGATTGATACCTTGGTTCTCAAAAACGGAGGGAAATACTTACGCTACTTTACTGCATCAACCTTTCCTCTTCAAGGGAAAACCAACGTAGTGCTAAAGAGGTAGCAAGAGGGAAAGACAAAGAGTCGGTGGACGGTTGCCACGGTACACGAAGAGGCGCCCCATCCTACATATACGTCTGTTAGGAAATTGTACAAAAGGACTCGCCGTCGTCTCACTGGCATGTTGGAACGGGACCAAATGTCAACGAAACATGGTGTGTAATTTCTCGTGCAAAATGCTATCTTGCCGCGTTGGCCCGAGATGCCGCATTAGTTATCGACCTTCATTTTTTTAATGGCGTGTCATTCAGTTTTGAAGCACGACTAACTGGTACTGTATGCAGAGAAAATATAAACTACTCTACCACTACTCCACCTCTAGTACTAGTAGTATAAAAAAGATAGTATATAGGCTGGAGCTTCAGCACTTTCTTGCTAAGGGCTGCCCACTTGCTTCTCACGCTATCACCCTCTCTCTAGATCTAAAAAGACGGCCTCTCTCTCCCTCCTCACCGGTGGTCACAGATCCGTCGGGGAAGAAAAGGACGTGCATCGTTGACACACTCGTCGGCGGCGAGCGAGGTCATGCACTGACGACAAGGCCGTCCTCTCAGACCTAGCGCCCGCGCGAGATGGCCTCCGTCCCCAAGCTCGCTGCCGTAGTGTGTGCGGAGGATGACGACCACGAGCGAAGCCACTTCCCGCCGACCCTCAGGTATGCTACCTCTTTTTGAACCATATCCTTGTTCTATTGCCCCATTTGCCACGTCGCTGCATGTGGATCTTTTTCCACTCCACCATCTTCCCAATTTGCTATCCTCTGGTCTGCTGGTCCCGCAGACGAAAACCTTAACTTACACTATTAAAGGAAACCCTACTTCATGCAGACTAATCCATGTCTGGGTTGAATAAGGAATGGAAGGGAGACTGTACTGTCCAAGAGACTAGGCATCGAACCCGCATCTAGGTTGAAAAGGGGAAAATCAGTAGCTAATGAGAACAAAAATGGGACGTGATCCACATATGTTGCCTGGATATTTGTTGCTCCGGGCAACCATACCTTCCTCACCACTCTATGCGTCCGTGGAGGTACATCATACTGGTGCGCCCATTGTCCGAATAGGCCTCTCATGCTCTTATTGCCACTTTTTTGCTGTTAGTATAACGCCAGCGGTCAAGTCAAGCAATGCTACTACTAAAGTGATGCCACATTTAACTAATGCCGCACTCAGTCTAATGCCACCGATAAATTTAAGCAATGCCATTTAATGTCACTAGATTATTTCAGGGTTAGCTGTTGATTGTGGATGTATTAAAGATTTTTCAGCTATGTCATTCTAATGTTGTTGCACAGCTAGTATACCAACGATGAATCTTGTTACTACCTTAAGATTTTTGCACTGTTAATGCTTATAGATTACATACCTCACTTTCATGAGATAACTCAATTTTTTTGTACAGTGTCAAGAGGAAAGGTCAAGAGTGGGCACCTCCTCCTCCAGTTGTTCTCTTGATTCGTTCGATCAAGTTTTTATGTTTGATCGATTATCAAGATTAGGATAGCAATTTTTAGGTCCCCTCGAGTTCGAAATGATATTTACCTTGAAGGTACATGGTTTGCAAAATTTTTATACTGTCATTAGTTAATAATGCTAGTTACCTTCAGACTTTTGTATTTGGTTTAATGCTCTTGCACAGCTAGTATACCAATGTTGAAACTTGTTACCTTTACATTTTGTATTGTTAATTCTTATAGAAATCTTACAGTGCTAGAGCTTATGGAAATCTGTTCGGTAAAACCATTGTACTGTACCCTGTAATAAAATAACTACTCTACTGTTGAACTAGCCACTGGATTAGTGTATATTTGTACTATTCAAATGGTGTTGCATTAGCGTATGGACATATATAAAATGTGGCAAGCTTTCCCAGATATGTGCTCAAGAAAACTACTACCTGTTTTTCTAAATACTAGACATTTGGGTACTTTAAATTGAACTGTGAAAACATCTTATATTAAGGAACAGAGGGTGCAGAGTTCACCCAAATTATCCCGGTAAAGCTAGTCACACCTTTGTTAAAATTAATGTTCATTATGTTATCGGAGGAGGTCTTTATGTTTGTCTCTAATGCCTGTCGACTACATACCTGACATCATGATGTAATGTTAAGTCATTTCCTTGTGTACAGTGTCACTAAATTGTCAAGGCGGTGATGGCATTTTATTTTAGTTGAACTGCACAAAATATGCTTAAAATAAGAGGAAAGGTCAGGAATGGCTCAATTTTTCAGAAAAAACTATGTATGCCTTCCTGACATCAGCCGCTGTTGCCTTATTTATTCCTTCAAACAGGAGAAACAGTCTTGCTACCTTTTCCCATTAAGAAATTGGAATGCTTATATTTGTGAGTCTATGCTTCAACTAGTGCCACTTTTATAGTAATCACACTTTCAATATCTATGCAAACAGGGATGCTCGATTTTAGTGGAACTGCACAAAAAGTCCAAATGGTTCAACATTAGGAGCATGTTTTCTTCCAAACCTTTATATCCAATTGGTGGCACTATGAGCTGTTCATCACGAAAGTACATGGTTTGCTACTCTTTTTGTACTATCATTAGATAGTAATAGTAGTGGTTTGCATGTGAATTTATTGGCAGGGTGGACCTACATTGGAGGTGCAGGACAGGATTCAATGATTGGATGCTCAATTTCGGTTGTATCGATTTCACCTCTTCCATCACTGCGAACATGGATATCCTTGATCTGATGAAGAATAGGCGCTATATTTCTGCTCTGAACTAGCAAATCAATTTAGTATGAAATTGTCCAGGGCAAAACATGGATGTATCAAATTGTCCAATGCAAAACATGACAGATGCTAAGCGGAAGAGACGTGTTTAAACCGAAAATACAAGGTGGGGTATATGTTTACTAGCTACTTGATATTTGTGCAGACAGAGATGTCTACCCGTTGCTATTTGGCAAACAAACAAAGTGACCGCAATTTTGGTTGAATTGCACAAGAGAATAGTATAGTCACTGCATGCAGTGCCATTTCAAAATAGACACAGAAAGATTGGATAGTCACTTCATGGGCTGCAGAAAAGTAGTACTGTACTATTTATTGGCCAACACTAGGTGCTTCATTGCTTTTGGAGCTTCAGTGCTTTATTGGCCAACATAGTCACTCCAGCTGTTGGTGAAACTAGTTACGTTTGCAAGAGGAATTGTAGACTTCACAAACAAATTTGTCTTTCACTCTGTACTGATTGTTGGCCAAGAGAAGCATCCATGTTAGTAGGAGAATAGATGTTTTTTCTAGATCTTTGCTTTTGGAGCTACATATTTGTATATGATCTGTGAATTATTGAGATGCATTAACATGTTGATCTTATGTATGGGAATCATACTAGTTGGTTTTGAATTTGGGCTACTAATGTGAACATATTACAATGCCAGGGCTGTGAGTCTCGTGTGAACATTTCGAACGGATCGGGTCTTACTGTTGTGCACAACATGATCCTTATTTCTGTGTTCTCAGTGTTTACAAGTTACTAACAGTTCCTTATTTCTGTTCGCTCAGTGTTTACAAGTTACTGATCGATCACTAGCTAGCCTACTAATGCGCTCCTGGCAGTTTTAGTTGCGATGCAAGATCCGAAGTGGCAGTTTTTTGAATAAAAATGCCTACCTCTGAAGAAACTGACAAGCTGCTCTGAAGAAAATGCCATGCAAATCTGAAGAAACTGCCAGCAAAAACATTCGCAAATGCCCTATCTCCCAGCGAACGTTCATCAGCTAATGCGATCGTACACGTACACCATCCGACCTACTCGATCCTACGCGTACATTATCCGACCTACTCGATCCTACACAGATAAATAGCGAATCACGCACGTACTACCTCCTTTCTGGTTTGCAGGGCTCAATTCAAAAAACTACCTACTTCCTACATGAATAAATAGCGGATCACGCACGTACTACCTCCTTTCCGGTTTGCAGGGCTTAATTCAAAAATCTCACCAACCAAGGTAGATGATGAGTGGTGGAAACATTTTTGACAAGGAGGGAGTACCTCATCTGGATGATTCAAGTGCACTCGTTTGACCGTCATGCCGGCGTGCGACCCAGCACGGACGGGACTGATACGTCTCCGACGTATCTATAATTTATGAAGTATTCATGCTATTATATTATCCTCCTAGGATGTTTTATATGCATTTATATGCTATTTTATATGATTTTTGGGACTAACCTATTAACCTAGAGCCCAGTGTCAGTTTCTGTTTTTTCCTTGTTTTTGAGTTTTACAGAAAAGGAATACCAAACGAAGTCCAATTGACGTGCCAATTTTTGATGATTTTTTATGGACCAAAAGAAGACCCCGGAGCAAAAGAGTTGGGCCAGAAGAGTCCCGGGCCGTCCACG